>NW_028283589.1:0-300000 GCF_059441095.1 Idiotropiscis lumnitzeri | reverse complement strand
AGATAATGCCTCTCATAGCAAATGTGTACAGCGCGAGCTGAAAATGCATTTTCAGCACTAAAAAACCAAACTTTTATAACAGCTAAACCAAACGTTTCCAATGTAAATTTCCACCTTTATATAGTGTAGAAAGGCATCTTGAATCCTGGAAAGTCATTAATTTGATTGTCCAGTATTTCCTTCATGAGATATTGCAACACTTAGAAAAAGTGTACAGCGCCAGCAGACAATGAATTTTCAGCACTAAAAAAACGAAACTTCATTAACAGCTAAACCAAACGTTTCCAATGTAAATTTCCACATTTATAGAGTGTAAAAAGGCATCCTGAAGCCTGGGAAGTCATTAATTTGATTGTCCAGTATTTCCCTTATGAGATAATGCCTCACATAGCAAATTTGTACAGTGCGAGCTGAAAATGCATTTTCAGCACTAAAAAACCAAACTTTTATAACAGCTAAACCAAACGTTTCCAATGTAAATTTCCACCTTTATATAGTGTAAAAAGACATCCTGAAGCCTGGGCAGTCATTAATTCGATTGTCCAGTATTTCCCTTATGAGATAATGCCTCACATAGCAAATGTGTACAGTGCGAGCTGAAAATGCATTTTCAGCACTAAAAAAACCAAACTTTTATAACAGCTAAACCAAACGTTTCCAATGTAAATTTCCACCTTTATATAGTGTAAAAAGACATCCTGAAGCCTGGGCAGTCATTAATTTGATTGTCCAATATTTCCCTTCTGAGATAATGCCTCTCATAGCAAATGTGTACAGCGCGAGCTGAAAATGCATTTACAGCACTAAAAAACCAAACTTTTATAACAGCTAAACCAAACGTTTCCAATGTACATTTCCACCTTTATATAGTGTAGAAAGGCATCCTGAAGCCTGGAAAGTCATTAATTTGATTGTCCAGTATTTCCTTCATGAGATATTGCAACACTTAGAAAAAGTGTACAGCGCCAGCAGACAATGAATTTTCAGCACTAAAAAAACGAAACTTCATTAACAGCTAAACTAAACGTTTCCAATGTAAATTTCCACCCTTATATAGTGTAAAAAGACATCCTGAAGCCTGGGCAGTCATTAATTTGATTGTCCAATATTTCCCTTGAGATAATGCCTCTCATAGCAAATGTGTACAGCGCGAGCTGAAAATGCATTTACAGCACTAAAAAACCAAACTTTTATAACAGCTAAACCAAACGTTTCCAATGTAAATTTCCACCTTTATATAGTGTAGAAAGGCATCCTGAAGCCTGGAAAGTCATTAATTTGATTGTCCAGTATTTCCTTCATGAGATATTGCAACACTTAGAAAAAGTGTACAGCGCCAGCAGACAATGAATTTTCAGCACTAAAAAAACGAAACTTCATTAACAGCTAAACCAAACGTTTCCAATGTATATTTCCACATTTATAGAGTGTAAAAAGGCATCCTGAAGCCTGGGAAGTCATTAATTTGATTGTCCAGTATTTCCCTTATGAGATAATGCCTCACATAGCAAATGTGTACAGTGCGAGCTGAAAATGCATTTTCAGCACTAAAAAACCAAACTTTTATAACAGCTAAACCAAACGTTTCCAATGTAAATTTCCACCTTTATATAGTGTAAAAAGACATCCTGAAGCCTGGGCAGTCATTAATTTGATTGTCCAGTATTTCCCTTATGAGATAATGCCTCACACAGCAAATGTGTACAGTGCGAGCTGAAAATGCATTTTCAGCACTAAAAAAACCAAACTTTTATAACAGCTAAACCAAACGTTTCCAATGTAAATTTCCACCTTTATATAGTGTAAAAAGACATCCTGAAGCCTGGGCAGTCATTAATTTGATTGTCCAATATTTCCCTTCTGAGATAATGCCTCTCATAGCAAATGTGTACAGCGCGAGCTGAAAATGCATTTACAGCACTAAAAAACCAAACTTTTATAACAGCTAAACCAAACGTTTCCAATGTACATTTCCACATTTATATAGTGTAGAAAGGCATCCTGAAGCCTGGAAAGTCATTAATTTGATTGTCCAGTATTTCCTTCATGAGATATTGCAACACTTAGAAAAAGTGTACAGCGCCAGCAGACAATGAATTTTCAGCACTAAAAAAACGAAACTTCATTAACAGCTAAACTAAACGTTTCCAATGTAAATTTCCACCCTTATATAGTGTAAAAAGACATCCTTAAGCCTGGGCAGTCATTAATTTGATTGTCCAATATTTCCCTTATGAGATAATGCCTCTCATAGCAAATGTGTACAGCGCGAGCTGAAAATGCATTTACAGCACTAAAAAAACAAACTTTTATAACAGCTAAACCAAACGTTTCCAATGTAAATTTCCAACTTTATATAGTGTAGAAAGGCATCCTGAAGCCTGGAAAGTCATTAATTTGATTGTCCAGTATTTCCTTCATGAGATATTGCAACACTTAGAAAAAGTGTACAGCGCCAGCAGACAATGAATTTTCAGCACTAAAAAAACGAAACTTCATTAACAGCTAAACCAAACGTTTCCAATGTAAATTTCCACATTTATAGAGTGTAAAAAGGCATCCTGAAGCCTGGGAAGTCATTAATTTGATTGTCCAGTATTTCCCTTATGAGATAATGCCTCACATAGCAAATGTGTACAGTGCGAGCTGAAAATGCATTTTCAGCACTAAAAAACCAAACTTTTATAACAGCTAAACCAAACGTTTCCAATGTAAATTTCCACCTTTATATAGTGTAAAAAGACATCCTGAAGCCTGGGCAGTCATTAATTTGATTGTCCAATATTTCCCTTATGAGATAATGCCTCTCATAGCAAATGTGTACAGCGCGAGCTGAAAATGCATTTACAGCACTAAAAAACCAAACTTTTATAACAGCTAAACCAAACGTTTCAAATGTAAATTTCCACCTTTATATAGTGTAGAAAGGCATCCTGAAGCCTGGAAAGTCATTAATTTGATTGTCCAGTATTTCCTTCATGAGATATTGCAACACTTAGAAAAAGTGTACAGCGCCAGCAGACAATGAATTTTCAGCACTAAAAAAACGAAACTTCATTAACAGCTAAACCAAACGTTTCCAATGTAAATTTCCACATTTATAGAGTGTAAAAAGGCATCCTGAAGCCTGGGAAGTCATTAATTTGATTGTCCAGTATTTCCCTTATGAGATAATGCCTCACATAGCAAATGTGTACAGTGCGAGCTGAAAATGCATTTACAGCACTAAAAAAACAAACTTTTATAACAGCTAAACGAAACGTTTCCAATGTAAATTTCCACCTTTATATAGTGTAGAAAGGCATCCTGAAGCCTGGAAAGTCATTAATTTGATTATCCAGTATTTCCTTCATGAGATATTGCAACACTTAGAAAAAGTGTACAGCGCCAGCAGACAATGAATTTTCAGCACTAAAAAAACGAAACTTCATTAACAGCTAAACTAAACGTTTCCAATGTAAATTTCCACCCTTATATAGTGTAAAAAGACATCCTGAAGCCTGGGCAGTCATTAATTTGTTTGTCCAATATTTCCCTTATGAGATAATGCCTCTCATAGCAAATGTGTACAGCGCGAGCTGAAAATGCATTTACAGCACTAAAAAAACAAACTTTTATAACAGCTAAACCAAACGTTTCCAATGTAAATTTCCACCTTTATATAGTGTAGAAAGGCATCCTGAAGCCTGGAAAGTCATTAATTTGATTGTCCAGTATTTCCTTCATGAGATATTGCAACACTTAGAAAAAGTGTACAGCGCCAGCAGACAATGAATTTTCAGCACTAAAAAAACGAAACTTCATTAACAGCTAAACCAAACGTTTCCAATGTAAATTTCCACATTTATAGAGTGTAAAAAGGCATCCTGAAGCCTGGGAAGTCATTAATTTGATTGTCCAGTATTTCCCTTATGAGATAATGCCTCACATAGCAAATGTGTACAGTGCGAGCTGAAAATGCATTTACAGCACTAAAAAACCAAACTTTTATAACAGCTAAACCAAACGTTTCCAATGTAAATTTCCACCTTTATATAGTGTAGAAAGGCATCCTGAAGCCTGGAAAGTCATTAATTTGATTGTCCAGTATTTCCTTCATGAGATATTGCAACACTTAGAAAAAGTGTACAGCGCCAGCAGACAATGAATTTTCAGCACTAAAAAAACGAAACTTCATTAACAGCTAAACTAAACGTTTCCAATGTAAATTTCCACCGTTATATAGTGTAAAAAGACATCCTGAAGCCTGGGCAGTCATTAATTTGATTGTCCACAATATTTCCCTTATGAGATAATGCCTCTCATAGCAAATGTGTACAGCGCGAGCTGAAAATGCATTTACAGCACTAAAAAAACCAAACTTTTATAACAGCTAAACCAAACGTTTCCAATGTAAATTTCCACCTTTATATAGTGTAGAAAGGCAACCTGAAGCCTGGAAAGTCATTAATTTGATTGTCCAGTATTTCCTTCATGAGATATTGCAACACTTAGAAAAAGTGTACAGCGCCAGCAGACAATGAATTTTCAGCACTAAAAAAACGAAACTTCATTAACAGCTAAACCAAACGTTTCCAATGTAAATTTCCACATTTATAGAGTGTAAAAAGGCATCCTGAAGCCTGGGAAGTCATTAATTTGATTGTCCAGTATTTCCCTTATGAGATAATGCCTCACATAGCAAATGTGTACAGTGCGAGCTGAAAATGCATTTTCAGCACTAAAAAACCAAACTTTTATAACAGCTAAACCAAACGTTTCCAATGTAAATTTCCACCTTTATATAGTGTAAAAAGACATCCTGAAGCCTGGGCAGTCATTAATTTGATTGTCCAGTATTTCCCTTATGAGATAATGCCTCACACAGCAAATGTGTACAGTGCGAGCTGAAAATGCATTTTCAGCACTAAAAAAACCAAACTTTTATAACAGCTAAACCAAACGTTTCCAATGTAAATTTCCACCTTTATATAGTGTAAAAAGACATCCTGAAGCCTGGGCAGTCATTAATTTGATTGTCCAATATTTCCCTTCTGAGATAATGCCTCTCATAGCAAATGTGTACAGCGCGAGCTGAAAATGCATTTACAGCACTAAAAAACCAAACTTTTATAACAGCTAAACCAAACGTTTCCAATGTACATTTCCACCTTTATATAGTGTAGAAAGGCATCCTGAAGCCTGGAAAGTCATTAATTTGATTGTCCAGTATTTCCTTCATGAGATATTGCAACACTTAGAAAAAGTGTACAGCGCCAGCAGACAATGAATTTTCAGCACTAAAAAAACGAAACTTCATTAACAGCTAAACTAAACGTTTCCAATGTAAATTTCCACCCTTATATAGTGTAAAAAGACATCCTGAAGCCTGGGCAGTCATTAATTTGATTGTCCAATATTTCCCTTATGAGATAATGCCTCTCATAGCAAATGTGTACAGCGCGAGCTGAAAATGCATTTACAGCACTAAAAAACCAAACTTTTATAACAGCTAAACCAAACGTTTCCAATGTAAATTTCCACCTTTATATAGTGTAGAAAGGCATCCTGAAGCCTGGAAAGTCATTAATTTGATTGTCCAGTATTTCCTTCATGAGATATTGCAACACTTAGAAAAAGTGTACAGCGCCAGCAGACAATGAATTTTCAGCACTAAAAAAACGAAACTTCATTAACAGCTAAACCAAACGTTTCCAATGTAAATTTCCACATTTATAGAGTGTAAAAAGGCATCCTGAAGCCTGGGAAGTCATTAATTTGATTGTCCAGTATTTCCCTTATGAGATAATGCCTCACATAGCAAATGTGTACAGTGCGAGCTGAAAATGCATTTTCAGCACTAAAAAAACAAACTTTTATAACAGCTAAACCAAACGTTTCCAATGTAAAATTCCACCTTTATATAGTGTAAAAAGACATCCTGAAGCCTGGGCAGTCATTAATTTGATTGTCCAGTATTTCCCTTATGAGATAATGCCTCACACAGCAAATGTGTACAGTGCGAGCTGAAAATGCATTTTCAGCACTAAAAAAACCAAACTTTTATAACAGCTAAACCAAACGTTTCCAATGTAAATTTCCACCTTTATATAGTGTAAAAAGACATCCTGAAGCCTGGGCAGTCATTAATTTGATTGTCCAATATTTCCCTTCTGAGATAATGCCTCTCATAGCAAATGTGTACAGCGCGAGCTGAAAATGCATTTACAGCACTAAAAAACCAAACTTTTATAACAGCTAAACCAAACGTTTCCAATGTACATTTCCACCTTTATATAGTGTAGAAGGCATCCTGAAGCCTGGAAAGTCATTAATTTGATTGTCCAGTATTTCCTTCATGAGATATTGCAACACTTAGAAAAAGTGTACAGCGCCAGCAGACAATGAATTTTCAGCACTAAAAAAACGAAACTTCATTAACAGCTAAACTAAACGTTTCCAATGTAAATTTCCACCCTTATATAGTGTAAAAAGACATCCTGAAGCCTGGGCAGTCATTAATTTGATTGTCCAATATTTCCCTTATGAGATAATGCCTCTCATAGCAAATGTGTACAGCGCGAGCTGAAAATGCATTTTCAGCACTAAAAAACCAAACTTTTATAACAGCTAAACCAAACGTTTCCAATGTAAATTTCCACCTTTATATAGTGTAGAAAGGCATCCTGAAGCCTGGAAAGTCATTAATTTGATTGTCCAGTATTTCCTTCATGAGATATTGCAACACTTAGAAAAAGTGTACAGCGCCAGCAGACAATGAATTTTCAGCACTAAAAAAACGAAACTTCATTAACAGCTAAACCAAACGTTTCCAATGTAAATTTCCACATTTATAGAGTGTAAAAAGGCATCCTGAAGCCTGGGAAGTCATTAATTTGATTGTCCAGTATTTCCCTTATGAGATAATGCCTCACATAGCAAATGTGTACAGTGCGAGCTGAAAATGCATTTTCAGCACTAAAAAACCAAACTTTTATAACAGCTAAACCAAACGTTTCCAATGTAAATTTCCACCTTTATATAGTGTAAAAAGACATCCTGAAGCCTGGGCAGTCATTAATTTGATTGTCCAATATTTCCCTTATGAGATAATGCCTCTCATAGCAAATGTGTACAGCGCGAGCTGAAAATGCATTTACAGCACTAAAAAACCAAACTTTTATAACAGCTAAACCAAACGTTTCAAATGTAAATTTCCACCTTTATATAGTGTAGAAAGGCATCCTGAAGCCTGGAAAGTCATTAATTTGATTGTCCAGTATTTCCTTCATGAGATATTGCAACACTTAGAAAAAGTGTACAGCGCCAGCAGACAATGAATTTTCAGCACTAAAAAAACGAAACTTCATTAACAGCTAAACCAAACGTTTCCAATGTAAATTTCCACATTTATAGAGTGTAAAAAGGCATCCTGAAGCCTGGGAAGTCATTAATTTGATTGTCCAGTATTTCCCTTATGAGATAATGCCTCACATAGCAAATGTGTACAGTGCGAGCTGAAAATGCATTTACAGCACTAAAAAAACAAACTTTTATAACAGCTAAACGAAACGTTTCCAATGTAAATTTCCACCTTTATATAGTGTAGAAAGGCATCCTGAAGCCTGGAAAGTCATTAATTTGATTATCCAGTATTTCCTTCATGAGATATTGCAACACTTAGAAAAAGTGTACAGCGCCAGCAGACAATGAATTTTCAGCACTAAAAAAACGAAACTTCATTAACAGCTAAACTAAACGTTTCCAATGTAAATTTCCACCCTTATATAGTGTAAAAAGACATCCTGAAGCCTGGGCAGTCATTAATTTGTTTGTCCAATATTTCCCTTATGAGATAATGCCTCTCATAGCAAATGTGTACAGCGCGAGCTGAAAATGCATTTACAGCACTAAAAAAACAAACTTTTATAACAGCTAAACCAAACGTTTCCAATGTAAATTTCCACCTTTATATAGTGTAGAAAGGCATCCTGAAGCCTGGAAAGTCATTAATTTGATTGTCCAGTATTTCCTTCATGAGATATTGCAACACTTAGAAAAAGTGTACAGCGCCAGCAGACAATGAATTTTCAGCACTAAAAAAACGAAACTTCATTAACAGCTAAACCAAACGTTTCCAATGTAAATTTCCACATTTATAGAGTGTAAAAAGGCATCCTGAAGCCTGGGAAGTCATTAATTTGATTGTCCAGTATTTCCCTTATGAGATAATGCCTCACATAGCAAATGTGTACAGTGCGAGCTGAAAATGCATTTACAGCACTAAAAAACCAAACTTTTATAACAGCTAAACCAAACGTTTCCAATGTAAATTTCCACCTTTATATAGTGTAGAAAGGCATCCTGAAGCCTGGAAAGTCATTAATTTGATTGTCCAGTATTTCCTTCATGAGATATTGCAACACTTAGAAAAAGTGTACAGCGCCAGCAGACAATGAATTTTCAGCACTAAAAAAACGAAACTTCATTAACAGCTAAACTAAACGTTTCCAATGTAAATTTCCACCGTTATATAGTGTAAAAAGACATCCTGAAGCCTGGGCAGTCATTAATTTGATTGTCCACAATATTTCCCTTATGAGATAATGCCTCTCATAGCAAATGTGTACAGCGCGAGCTGAAAATGCATTTACAGCACTAAAAAAACCAAACTTTTATAACAGCTAAACCAAACGTTTCCAATGTAAATTTCCACCTTTATATAGTGTAGAAAGGCAACCTGAAGCCTGGAAAGTCATTAATTTGATTGTCCAGTATTTCCTTCATGAGATATTGCAACACTTAGAAAAAGTGTACAGCGCCAGCAGACAATGAATTTTCAGCACTAAAAAAACGAAACTTCATTAACAGCTAAACCAAACGTTTCCAATGTAAATTTCCACATTTATAGAGTGTAAAAAGGCATCCTGAAGCCTGGGAAGTCATTAATTTGATTGTCCAGTATTTCCCTTATGAGATAATGCCTCACATAGCAAATGTGTACAGTGCGAGCTGAAAATGCATTTTCAGCACTAAAAAACCAAACTTTTATAACAGCTAAACCAAACGTTTCCAATGTAAATTTCCACCTTTATATAGTGTAAAAAGACATCCTGAAGCCTGGGCAGTCATTAATTTGATTGTCCAGTATTTCCCTTATGAGATAATGCCTCACACAGCAAATGTGTACAGTGCGAGCTGAAAATGCATTTTCAGCACTAAAAAAACCAAACTTTTATAACAGCTAAACCAAACGTTTCCAATGTAAATTTCCACCTTTATATAGTGTAAAAAGACATCCTGAAGCCTGGGCAGTCATTAATTTGATTGTCCAATATTTCCCTTCTGAGATAATGCCTCTCATAGCAAATGTGTACAGCGCGAGCTGAAAATGCATTTACAGCACTAAAAAACCAAACTTTTATAACAGCTAAACCAAACGTTTCCAATGTACATTTCCACCTTTATATAGTGTAGAAAGGCATCCTGAAGCCTGGAAAGTCATTAATTTGATTGTCCAGTATTTCCTTCATGAGATATTGCAACACTTAGAAAAAGTGTACAGCGCCAGCAGACAATGAATTTTCAGCACTAAAAAAACGAAACTTCATTAACAGCTAAACTAAACGTTTCCAATGTAAATTTCCACCCTTATATAGTGTAAAAAGACATCCTGAAGCCTGGGCAGTCATTAATTTGATTGTCCAATATTTCCCTTATGAGATAATGCCTCTCATAGCAAATGTGTACAGCGCGAGCTGAAAATGCATTTACAGCACTAAAAAACCAAACTTTTATAACAGCTAAACCAAACGTTTCCAATGTAAATTTCCACCTTTATATAGTGTAGAAAGGCATCCTGAAGCCTGGAAAGTCATTAATTTGATTGTCCAGTATTTCCTTCATGAGATATTGCAACACTTAGAAAAAGTGTACAGCGCCAGCAGACAATGAATTTTCAGCACTAAAAAAACGAAACTTCATTAACAGCTAAACCAAACGTTTCCAATGTAAATTTCCACATTTATAGAGTGTAAAAAGGCATCCTGAAGCCTGGGAAGTCATTAATTTGATTGTCCAGTATTTCCCTTATGAGATAATGCCTCACATAGCAAATGTGTACAGTGCGAGCTGAAAATGCATTTTCAGCACTAAAAAAACAAACTTTTATAACAGCTAAACCAAACGTTTCCAATGTAAAATTCCACCTTTATATAGTGTAAAAAGACATCCTGAAGCCTGGGCAGTCATTAATTTGATTGTCCAGTATTTCCCTTATGAGATAATGCCTCACACAGCAAATGTGTACAGTGCGAGCTGAAAATGCATTTTCAGCACTAAAAAAACCAAACTTTTATAACAGCTAAACCAAACGTTTCCAATGTAAATTTCCACCTTTATATAGTGTAAAAAGACATCCTGAAGCCTGGGCAGTCATTAATTTGATTGTCCAATATTTCCCTTCTGAGATAATGCCTCTCATAGCAAATGTGTACAGCGCGAGCTGAAAATGCATTTACAGCACTAAAAAACCAAACTTTTATAACAGCTAAACCAAACGTTTCCAATGTACATTTCCACCTTTATATAGTGTAGAAGGCATCCTGAAGCCTGGAAAGTCATTAATTTGATTGTCCAGTATTTCCTTCATGAGATATTGCAACACTTAGAAAAAGTGTACAGCGCCAGCAGACAATGAATTTTCAGCACTAAAAAAACGAAACTTCATTAACAGCTAAACTAAACGTTTCCAATGTAAATTTCCACCCTTATATAGTGTAAAAAGACATCCTGAAGCCTGGGCAGTCATTAATTTGATTGTCCAATATTTCCCTTATGAGATAATGCCTCTCATAGCAAATGTGTACAGCGCGAGCTGAAAATGCATTTTCAGCACTAAAAAACCAAACTTTTATAACAGCTAAACCAAACGTTTCCAATGTAAATTTCCACCTTTATATAGTGTAGAAAGGCATCCTGAAGCCTGGAAAGTCATTAATTTGATTGTCCAGTATTTCCTTCATGAGATATTGCAACACTTAGAAAAAGTGTACAGCGCCAGCAGACAATGAATTTTCAGCACTAAAAAAACGAAACTTCATTAACAGCTAAACCAAACGTTTCCAATGTAAATTTCCACATTTATAGAGTGTAAAAAGGCATCCTGAAGCCTGGGAAGTCATTAATTTGATTGTCCAGTATTTCCCTTATGAGATAATGCCTCACATAGCAAATGTGTACAGTGCGAGCTGAAAATGCATTTTCAGCACTAAAAAACCAAACTTTTATAACAGCTAAACCAAACGTTTCAAATGTAAATTTCCACCTTTATATAGTGTAGAAAGGCATCCTGAAGCCTGGAAAGTCATTAATTTGATTGTCCAGTATTTCCTTCATGAGATATTGCAACACTTAGAAAAAGTGTACAGCGCCAGCAGACAATGAATTTTCAGCACTAAAAAAACGAAACTTCATTAACAGCTAAACCAAACGTTTCCAATGTAAATTTCCACATTTGTAGAGTGTAAAAAGGCATCCTGAAGCCTGGGAAGTCATTAATTTGATTGTCCAGTATTTCCCTTATGAGATAATGCCTCACATAGCAAATGTGTACAGTGCGAGCTGAAAATGCATTTTCAGCACTAAAAAAACAAACTTTTTTAACAGCTAAACCAAACGTTTCCAATGTAAATTTCCACCTTTATATAGTGTAAAAAGACATCCTGAAGCCTGGGCAGTCATTAATTTGATTGTCCAGTATTCCCCTTATGAGATAATGCCTCACATAGCAAATGTGGACAGTGCGAGCTGAAAATGCATTTTCAGCACTAAAAAAACCAAACTTTTATAACAGCTAAACCAAACGTTTCCAATGTAAATTTCCACCTTTATATAGTGTAAAAAGACATCCTGAAGCCTGGGCAGTCATTAATTTGATTGTCCAATATTTCCCTTATGAGATAATGCCTCTCATAGCAAATGTGTACAGCGCGAGCTGAAAATGCATTTACAGCACTAAAAAACCAAACTTTTATAACAGCTAAACCAAACGTTTCCAATGTACATTTCCACCTTTATATAGTGTAGAAAGGCATCCTGAAGCCTGGAAAGTCATTAATTTGATTGTCCAGTATTTCCTTCATGAGATATTGCAACACTTAGAAAAAGTGTACAGCGCCAGCAGACAATGAATTTTCAGCACTAAAAAAACGAAACTTCATTAACAGCTAAACTAAACGTTTCCAATGTAAATTTCCACCCTTATATAGTGTAAAAAGACATCCTGAAGCCTGGGCAGTCATTAATTTGATTGTCCAATATTTCCCTTATGAGATAATGCCTCTCATAGCAAATGTGTACAGCGCGAGCTGAAAATGCATTTACAGCACTAAAAAACCAAACTTTTATAACAGCTAAACCAAACGTTTCCAATGTAAATTTCCACCTTTATATAGTGTAGAAAGGCATCCTGAAGCCTGGAAAGTCATTAATTTGATTGTCCAGTATTTCCTTCATGAGATATTGCAACACTTAGAAAAAGTGTACAGCGCCAGCAGACAATGCATTTTCAGCACTAAAAAAAACGAAACTTCATTAACAGCTAAACTAAACGTTTCCAATGTAAATTTCCACCTTTATATAGTGTAAAAAGACATCCTGAAGCCTGGGCAGTCATTAATTTGATTGTCCAATATTTCCTTTATGAGATAATGCCTCTCATAGCAAATGTGTACAGCGCGAGCTGAAAATGCATTTACAGCACTAAAAAACCAAACTTTTATAACAGCTAAACCAAACGTTTCCAATGTAAATTTCCACCTTTATATAGTGTAGAAAGGCATCCTGAAGCCTGGAAAGTCATTAATTTGATTGTCCAGTATTTCCTTCATGAGATATTGCAACACTTAGAAAAAGTGTACAGCGCCAGCAGACAATGAATTTTCAGCACTAAAAAAACGAAACTTCATTAACAGCTAAACTAAACGTTTCCGATGTAAATTTCCACCCTTATATAGTGTAAAAAGACATCCTGAAGCCTGGGCAGTCATTAATTTGATTGTCTAATATTTCCCTTATGAGATAATGCCTCTCATAGCAAATGTGTACAGCGCGAGCTGAAAATGCATTTACAGCACTAAAAAACCAAACTTTTATAACAGCTAAACCAAACGTTTCCAATGTACATTTCCACCTTTATATAGTGTAGAAAGGCATCCTGAAGCCTGGAAAGTCATTAATTTGATTATCCAGTATTTCCTTCATGAGATATTGCAACACTTAGAAAAAGTGTACAGCGCCAGCAGACAATGAATTTTCAGCACTAAAAAAACGAAACTTCATTAACAGCTAAACCAAACGTTTCCAATGTAAATTTCCACATTTATAGAGTGTAAAAAGGCATCCTGAAGCCTGGGAAGTCATTAATTTGATTGTCCAGTATTTCCCTTATGAGATAATGCCTCACATAGCAAATGTGTACAGTGCGAGCTGAAAATGCATTTTCAGCACTAAAAAACCAAACTTTTATAACAGCTAAACCAAACGTTTCCAATGTAAATTTCCACCTTTATATAGTGTAAAAAGACATCCTGAAGCCTGGGCAGTCATTAATTTGATTGTCCAGTATTTCCCTTATGAGATAATGCCTCACACAGCAAATGTGTACAGTGCGAGCTGAAAATGCATTTTCAGCACTAAAAAAACCAAACTTTTATAACAGCTAAACCAAACGTTTCCAATGTAAATTTCCACCTTTATATAGTGTAAAAAGACATCCTGAAGCCTGGGCAGTCATTAATTTGATTGTCCAATATTTCCCTTCTGAGATAATGCCTCTCATAGCAAATGTGTACAGTGCGAGCTGAAAATGCATTTTCAGCACTAAAAAAACCAAACTTTTATAACAGCTAAACCAAACGTTTCCAATGTAAATTTCCACCTTTATATAGTGTAAAAAGACATCCTGAAGCCTGGGCAGTCATTAATTTGATTGTCCAATATTTCCCTTCTGAGATAATGCCTCTCATAGCAAATGTGTACAGCGCGAGCTGAAAATGCATTTACAGCACTAAAAAACCAAACTTTTATAACAGCTAAACCAAACGTTTCCAATGTACATTTCCACCTTTATATAGTGTAGAAAGGCATCCTGAAGCCTGGAAAGTCATTAATTTGATTGTCCAGTATTTCCTTCATGAGATATTGCAACACTTAGAAAAAGTGTACAGCGCCAGCAGACAATGAATTTTCAGCACTAAAAAAACGAAACTTCATTAACAGCTAAACTAAACGTTTCCAATGTAAATTTCCACCCTTATATAGTGTAAAAAGACATCCTGAAGCCTGGGCAGTCATTAATTTGATTGTCCACAATATTTCCCTTATGAGATAATGCCTCTCATAGCAAATGTGTACAGCGCGAGCTGAAAATGCATTTACAGCACTAAAAAACCAAACTTTTATAACAGCTAAACCAAACGTTTCCAATGTAAATTTCCACCTTTATATAGTGTAGAAAGGCATCCTGAAGCCTGGAAAGTCATTAATTTGATTGTCCAGTATTTCCTTCATGAGATATTGCAACACTTAGAAAAAGTGTACAGCGCCAGCAGACAATGAATTTTCAGCACTAAAAAAACGAAACTTCATTAACAGCTAAACCAAACGTTTCCAATGTAAATTTCCACATTTATAGAGTGTAAAAAGGCATCCTGAAGCCTGGGAAGTCATTAATTTGATTGTCCAGTATTTCCCTTATGAGATAATGCCTCACATAGCAAATGTGTACAGTGCGAGCTGAAAATGCATTTTCAGCACTAAAAAACCAAACTTTTATAACAGCTAAACCAAACGTTTCCAATGTAAATTTCCACCTTTATATAGTGTAAAAAGACATCCTGAAGCCTGGGCAGTCATTAATTTGATTGTCCAGTATTTCCCTTATGAGATAATGCCTCACACAGCAAATGTGTACAGTGCGAGCTGAAAATGCATTTTCAGCACTAAAAAAACCAAACTTTTATAACAGCTAAACCAAACGTTTCCAATGTAAATTTCCACCTTTATATAGTGTAAAAAGACATCCTGAAGCCTGGGCAGTCATTAATTTGATTGTCCAATATTTCCCTTCTGAGATAATGCCTCTCATAGCAAATGTGTACAGCGCGAGCTGAAAATGCATTTACAGCACTAAAAAACCAAACTTTTATAACAGCTAAACCAAACGTTTCCAATGTACATTTCCACCTTTATTTCGTGTAGAAAGGCATCCTGAAGCCTGGAAAGTCATTAATTTGATTGTCCAGTATTTCCTTCATGAGATATTGCAACACTTAGAAAAAGTGTACAGCGCCAGCAGACAATGAATTTTCAGCACTAAAAAAACGAAACTTCATTAACAGCTAAACTAAACGTTTCCAATGTAAATTTCCACCCTTATATAGTGTAAAAAGACATCCTGAAGCCTGGGCAGTCATTAATTTGATTGTCCAATATTTCCCTTATGAGATAATGCCTCTCATAGCAAATGTGTACAGCGCGAGCTGAAAATGCATTTACAGCACTAAAAAACCAAACTTTTATAACAGCTAAACCAAACGTTTCCAATGTAAATTTCCACCTTTATATAGTGTAGAAAGGCATCCTGAAGCCTGTAAAGTCATTAATTTGATTGTCCAGTATTTCCTTCATGAGATATTGCAACACTTAGAAAAAGTGTACAGCGCCAGCAGACAATGAATTTTCAGCACTAAAAAAACGAAACTTCATTAACAGCTAAACCAAACGTTTCCAATGTAAATTTCCACATTTATAGAGTGTAAAAAGGCATCCTGAAGCCTGGGAAGTCATTAATTTGATTGTCCAGTATTTCCCTTATGAGATAATGCCTCACATAGCAAATGTGTACAGTGCGAGCTGAAAATGCATTTTCAGCACTAAAAAAACAAACTTTTATAACAGCTAAACCAAACGTTTCCAATGTAAATTTCCACCTTTATATAGTGTAAAAAGACATCCTGAAGCCTGGGCAGTCATTAATTTGATTGTCCAGTATTTCCCTTATGAGATAATGCCTCACACAGCAAATGTGTACAGTGCGAGCTGAAAATGCATTTTCAGCACTAAAAAAACCAAACTTTTATAACAGCTAAACCAAACGTTTCCAATGTAAATTTCCACCTTTATATAGTGTAAAAAGACATCCTGAAGCCTGGGCAGTCATTAATTTGATTGTCCAATATTTCCCTTCTGAGATAATGCCTCTCATAGCAAATGTGTACAGCGCGAGCTGAAAATGCATTTACAGCACTAAAAAACCAAACTTTTATAACAGCTAAACCAAACGTTTCCAATGTACATTTCCACCTTTATATAGTGTAGAAGGCATCCTGAAGCCTGGAAAGTCATTAATTTGATTGTCCAGTATTTCCTTCATGAGATATTGCAACACTTAGAAAAAGTGTACAGCGCCAGCAGACAATGAATTTTCAGCACTAAAAAAACGAAACTTCATTAACAGCTAAACTAAACGTTTCCAATGTAAATTTCCACCCTTATATAGTGTAAAAAGACATCCTGAAGCCTGGGCAGTCATTAATTTGATTGTCCAATATTTCCCTTATGAGATAATGCTTCTCATAGCAAATGTGTACAGCGCGAGCTGAAAATGCATTTACAGCACTAAAAAACCAAACTTTTATAACAGCTAAACCAAACGTTTCCAATGTAAATTTCCACCTTTATATAGTGTAGAAAGGCATCCTGAAGCCTGGAAAGTCATTAATTTGATTGTCCAGTATTTCCTTCATGAGATATTGCAACACTTAGAAAAAGTGTACAGCGCCAGCAGACAATGAATTTTCAGCACTAAAAAAACGAAACTTCATTAACAGCTAAACCAAACGTTTCCAATGTAAATTTCCACATTTATAGAGTGTAAAAAGGCATCCTGAAGCCTGGGAAGTCATTAATTTGATTGTCCAGTATTTCCCTTATGAGATAATGCCTCACATAGCAAATGTGTACAGTGCGAGCTGAAAATGCATTTTCAGCACTAAAAAACCAAACTTTTATAACAGCTAAACCAAACGTTTCCAATGTAAATTTCCACCTTTATATAGTGTAAAAAGACATCCTGAAACCTGGGCAGTCATTAATTTGATTGTCCAGTATTTCCCTTATGAGATAATGCCTCACACAGCAAATGTGTACAGTGCGAGCTGAAAATGCATTTTCAGCACTAAAAAAACCAAACTTTTATAACAGCTAAACCAAACGTTTCCAATGTAAATTTCCACCTTTATATAGTGTAAAAAGACATCCTGAAGCCTGGGCAGTCATTAATTTGATTGTCCAATATTTCCCTTCTGAGATAATGCCTCTCATAGCAAATGTGTACAGCGCGAGCTGAAAATGCATTTACAGCACTAAAAAACCAAACTTTTATAACAGCTAAACCAAACGTTTCCAATGTACATTTCCACCTTTATATAGTGTAGAAGGCATCCTGAAGCCTGGAAAGTCATTAATTTGATTGTCCAGTATTTCCTTCATGAGATATTGCAACACTTAGAAAAAGTGTACAGCGCCAGCAGACAATGAATTTTCAGCACTAAAAAAACGAAACTTAATTAACAGCTAAACTAAACGTTTCCAATGTAAATTTCCACCCTTATATAGTGTAAAAAGACATCCTGAAGCCTGGGCAGTCATTAATTTGATTGTCCAATATTTCCCTTATGAGATAATGCCTCTCATAGCAAATGTGTACAGCGCGAGCTGAAAATGCATTTTCAGCACTAAAAAACCAAACTTTTATAACAGCTAAACCAAACGTTTCCAATGTAAATTTCCACCTTTATATAGTGTAGAAAGGCATCCTGAAGCCTGGAAAGTCATTAATTTGATTGTCCAGTATTTCCTTCATGAGATATTGCAACACTTAGAAAAAGTGTACAGCGCCAGCAGACAATGAATTTTCAGCACTAAAAAAACGAAACTTCATTAACAGCTAAACCAAACGTTTCCAATGTAAATTTCCACATTTATAGAGTGTAAAAAGGCATCCTGAAGCCTGGGAAGTCATTAATTTGATTGTCCAGTATTTCCCTTATGAGATAATGCCTCACATAGCAAATGTGTACAGTGCGAGCTGAAAATGCATTTTCAGCACTAAAAAACCAAACTTTTATAACAGCTAAACCAAACGTTTCCAATGTAAATTTACACCTTTATATAGTGTAAAAAGACATCCTGAAGCCTGGGCAGTCATTAATTTGATTGTCCAGTATTTCCCTTATGAGATAATGCCTCACACAGCAAATGTGTACAGTGCGAGCTGAAAATGCATTTTCAGCACTAAAAAAACCAAACTTTTATAACAGCTAAACCAAACGTTTCCAATGTAAATTTCCACCTTTATATAGTGTAAAAAGACATCCTGAAGCCTGGGCAGTCATTAATTTGATTGTCCAATATTTCCCTTCTGAGATAATGCCTCTCATAGCAAATGTGTACAGCGCGAGCTGAAAATGCATTTACAGCACTAAAAAACCAAACTTTTATAACAGCTAAACCAAACGTTTCCAATGTACATTTCCACCTTTATATAGTGTAGAAAGGCATCCTGAAGCCTGGAAAGTCATTAATTTGATTGTCCAGTATTTCCTTCATGAGATATTGCAACACTTAGAAAAAGTGTACAGCGCCAGCAGACAATGAATTTTCAGCACTAAAAAAACGAAACTTCATTAACAGCTAAACTAAACGTTTCCAATGTAAATTTCCACCCTTATATAGTGTAAAAAGACATCCTGAAGCCTGGGCAGTCATTAATTTGATTGTCCAATATTTCCCTTATGAGATAATGCTTCTCATAGCAAATGTGTACAGCGCGAGCTGAAAATGCATTTACAGCACTAAAAAACCAAACTTTTATAACAGCTAAACCAAACGTTTCCAATGTAAATTTCCACCTTTATATAGTGTAGAAAGGCATCCTGAAGCCTGGAAAGTCATTAATTTGATTGTCCAGTATTTCCTTCATGAGATATTGCAACACTTAGAAAAAGTGTACAGCGCCAGCAGACAATGAATTTTCAGCACTAAAAAAACGAAACTTCATTAACAGCTAAACCAAACGTTTCCAATGTAAATTTCCACATTTATAGAGTGTAAAAAGGCATCCTGAAGCCTGGGAAGTCATTAATTTGATTGTCCAGTATTTCCCTTATGAGATAATGCCTCACATAGCAAATGTGTACAGTGCGAGCTGAAAATGCATTTTCAGCACTAAAAAACCAAACTTTTATAACAGCTAAACCAAACGTTTCCAATGTAAATTTCCACCTTTATATAGTGTAAAAAGACATCCTGAAACCTGGGCAGTCATTAATTTGATTGTCCAGTATTTCCCTTATGAGATAATGCCTCACACAGCAAATGTGTACAGTGCGAGCTGAAAATGAATTTTCAGCACTAAAAAAACCAAACTTTTATAACAGCTAAACCAAACGTTTCCAATGTAAATTTCCACCTTTATATAGTGTAAAAAGACATCCTGAAGCCTGGGCAGTCATTAATTTGATTGTCCAATATTTCCCTTCTGAGATAATGCCTCTCATAGCAAATGTGTACAGCGCGAGCTGAAAATGCATTTACAGCACTAAAAAACCAAACTTTTATAACAGCTAAACCAAACGTTTCCAATGTACATTTCCACCTTTATATAGTATAGAAGGCATCCTGAAGCCTGGAAAGTCATTAATTTGATTGTCCAGTATTTCCTTCATGAGATATTGCAACACTTAGAAAAAGTGTACAGCGCCAGCAGACAATGAATTTTCAGCACTAAAAAAACGAAACTTAATTAACAGCTAAACTAAACGTTTCCAATGTAAATTTCCACCCTTATATAGTGTAAAAAGACATCCTGAAGCCTGGGCAGTCATTAATTTGATTGTCCAATATTTCCCTTATGAGATAATGCCTCTCATAGCAAATGTGTACAGCGCGAGCTGAAAATGCATTTTCAGCACTAAAAAACCAAACTTTTATAACAGCTAAACCAAACGTTTCCAATGTAAATTTCCACCTTTATATAGTGTAGAAAGGCATCTTGAATCCTGGAAAGTCATTAATTTGATTGTCCAGTATTTCCTTCATGAGATATTGCAACACTTAGAAAAAGTGTACAGCGCCAGCAGACAATGAATTTTCAGCACTAAAAAAACGAAACTTCATTAACAGCTAAACCAAACGTTTCCAATGTAAATTTCCACATTTATAGAGTGTAAAAAGGCATCCTGAAGCCTGGGAAGTCATTAATTTGATTGTCCAGTATTTCCCTTATGAGATAATGCCTCACATAGCAAATGTGTACAGTGCGAGCTGAAAATGCATTTTCAGCACTAAAAAACCAAACTTTTATAACAGCTAAACCAAACGTTTCCAATGTAAATTTCCACCTTTATATAGTGTAAAAAGACATCCTGAAGCCTGGGCAGTCATTAATTTGATTGTCCAGTATTTCCCTTATGAGATAATGCCTCACATAGCAAATGTGTACAGTGCGAGCTGAAAATGCATTTTCAGCACTAAAAAAACCAAACTTTTATAACAGCTAAACCAAACGTTTCCAATGTAAATTTCCACCTTTATATAGTGTAAAAAGACATCCTGAAGCCTGGGCAGTCATTAATTTGATTGTCCAATATTTCCCTTATGAGATAATGCCTCTCATAGCAAATGTGTACAGCGCGAGCTGAAAATGCATTTTCAGCACTAAAAAACCAAACTTTTATAACAGCTAAACCAAACGTTTCCAATGTAAATTTCCACCTTTATATAGTGTAGAAAGGCATCTTGAATCCTGGAAAGTCATTAATTTGATTGTCCAGTATTTCCTTCATGAGATATTGCAACACTTAGAAAAAGTGTACAGCGCCAGCAGACAATGAATTTTCAGCACTAAAAAAACGAAACTTCATTAACAGCTAAACCAAACGTTTCCAATGTAAATTTCCACATTTATAGAGTGTAAAAAGGCATCCTGAAGCCTGGGAAGTCATTAATTTGATTGTCCAGTATTTCCCTTATGAGATAATGCCTCACATAGCAAATTTGTACAGTGCGAGCTGAAAATGCATTTTCAGCACTAAAAAACCAAACTTTTATAACAGCTAAACCAAACGTTTCCAATGTAAATTTCCACCTTTATATAGTGTAAAAAGACATCCTGAAGCCTGGGCAGTCATTAATTTGATTGTCCAGTATTTCCCTTATGAGATAATGCCTCACATAGCAAATGTGTACAGTGCGAGCTGAAAATGCATTTTCAGCACTAAAAAAACCAAACTTTTATAACAGCTAAACCAAACGTTTCCAATGTAAATTTCCACCTTTATATAGTGTAAAAAGACATCCTGAAGCCTGGGCAGTCATTAATTTGATTGTCCAATATTTCCCTTCTGAGATAATGCCTCTCATAGCAAATGTGTACAGCGCGAGCTGAAAATGCATTTACAGCACTAAAAAACCAAACTTTTATAACAGCTAAACCAAACGTTTCCAATGTACATTTCCACCTTTATATAGTGTAGAAAGGCATCCTGAAGCCTGGAAAGTCATTAATTTGATTGTCCAGTATTTCCTTCATGAGATATTGCAACACTTAGAAAAAGTGTACAGCGCCAGCAGACAATGAATTTTCAGCACTAAAAAAACGAAACTTCATTAACAGCTAAACTAAACGTTTCCAATGTAAATTTCCACCCTTATATAGTGTAAAAAGACATCCTGAAGCCTGGGCAGTCATTAATTTGATTGTCCAATATTTCCCTTGAGATAATGCCTCTCATAGCAAATGTGTACAGCGCGAGCTGAAAATGCATTTACAGCACTAAAAAACCAAACTTTTATAACAGCTAAACCAAACGTTTCCAATGTAAATTTCCACCTTTATATAGTGTAGAAAGGCATCCTGAAGCCTGGAAAGTCATTAATTTGATTGTCCAGTATTTCCTTCATGAGATATTGCAACACTTAGAAAAAGTGTACAGCGCCAGCAGACAATGAATTTTCAGCACTAAAAAAACGAAACTTCATTAACAGCTAAACCAAACGTTTCCAATGTATATTTCCACATTTATAGAGTGTAAAAAGGCATCCTGAAGCCTGGGAAGTCATTAATTTGATTGTCCAGTATTTCCCTTATGAGATAATGCCTCACATAGCAAATGTGTACAGTGCGAGCTGAAAATGCATTTTCAGCACTAAAAAACCAAACTTTTATAACAGCTAAACCAAACGTTTCCAATGTAAATTTCCACCTTTATATAGTGTAAAAAGACATCCTGAAGCCTGGGCAGTCATTAATTTGATTGTCCAGTATTTCCCTTATGAGATAATGCCTCACACAGCAAATGTGTACAGTGCGAGCTGAAAATGCATTTTCAGCACTAAAAAAACCAAACTTTTATAACAGCTAAACCAAACGTTTCCAATGTAAATTTCCACCTTTATATAGTGTAAAAAGACATCCTGAGGCCTGGGCAGTCATTAATTTGATTGTCCAATATTTCCCTTCTGAGATAATGCCTCTCATAGCAAATGTGTACAGCGCGAGCTGAAAATGCATTTACAGCACTAAAAAACCAAACTTTTATAACAGCTAAACCAAACGTTTCCAATGTACATTTCCACATTTATATAGTGTAGAAAGGCATCCTGAAGCCTGGAAAGTCATTAATTTGATTGTCCAGTATTTCCTTCATGAGATATTGCAACACTTAGAAAAAGTGTACAGCGCCAGCAGACAATGAATTTTCAGCACTAAAAAAACGAAACTTCATTAACAGCTAAACTAAACGTTTCCAATGTAAATTTCCACCCTTATATAGTGTAAAAAGACATCCTTAAGCCTGGGCAGTCATTAATTTGATTGTCCAATATTTCCCTTATGAGATAATGCCTCTCATAGCAAATGTGTACAGCGCGAGCTGAAAATGCATTTACAGCACTAAAAAAACAAACTTTTATAACAGCTAAACCAAACGTTTCCAATGTAAATTTCCAACTTTATATAGTGTAGAAAGGCATCCTGAAGCCTGGAAAGTCATTAATTTGATTGTCCAGTATTTCCTTCATGAGATATTGCAACACTTAGAAAAAGTGTACAGCGCCAGCAGACAATGAATTTTCAGCACTAAAAAAAACGAAACTTCATTAACAGCTAAACCAAACGTTTCCAATGTAAATTTCCACCTTTATATAGTGTAGAAAGGCATCCTGAAGCCTGGAAAGTCATTAATTTGATTGTCCAGTATTTCCTTCATGAGATATTGCAACACTTAGAAAAAGTGTACAGCGCCAGCAGACAATGAATTTTCAGCACTAAAAAAACGAAACTTCATTAACAGCTAAACCAAACGTTTCCAATGTAAATTTCCACATTTATAGAGTGTAAAAAGGCATCCTGAAGCCTGGGAAGTCATTAATTTGATTGTCCAGTATTTCCCTTATGAGATAATGCCTCACATAGCAAATGTGTACAGTGCGAGCTGAAAATGCATTTTCAGCACTAAAAAACCAAACTTTTATAACAGCTAAACCAAACGTTTCCAATGTAAATTTCCACCTTTATATAGTGTAAAAAGACATCCTGAAGCCTGGGCAGTCATTAATTTGATTGTCCAATATTTCCCTTATGAGATAATGCCTCTCATAGCAAATGTGTACAGCGCGAGCTGAAAATGCATTTACAGCACTAAAAAACCAAACTTTTATAACAGCTAAACCAAACGTTTCAAATGTAAATTTCCACCTTTATATAGTGTAGAAAGGCATCCTGAAGCCTGGAAAGTCATTAATTTGATTGTCCAGTATTTCCTTCATGAGATATTGCAACACTTAGAAAAAGTGTACAGCGCCAGCAGACAATGAATTTTCAGCACTAAAAAAACGAAACTTCATTAACAGCTAAACCAAACGTTTCCAATGTAAATTTCCACATTTATAGAGTGTAAAAAGGCATCCTGAAGCCTGGGCAGTCATTAATTTGATTGTCCAGTATTTCCCTTATGAGATAATGCCTCACATAGCAAATGTGTACAGTGCGAGCTGAAAATGCATTTTCAGCACTAAAAAACCAAACTTTTATAACAGCTAAACCAAACGTTTCCAATATAAATTTCCACCTTTATATAGTGTAGAAAGGCATCCTGAAGCCTGGAAAGTCATTAATTTGATTGTCCAGTATTTCCTTCATGAGATATTGCAACACTTAGAAAAAGTGTACAGCGCCAGCAGACAATGAATTTTCAGCACTAAAAAAACGAAACTTCATTAACAGCTAAACCAAACGTTTCCAATGTAAATTTCCACATTTATAGAGTGTAAAAAGGCATCCTGAAGCCTGGGAAGTCATTAATTTGATTGTCCAGTATTTCCCTTATGAGATAATGCCTCACATAGCAAATGTGTACAGTGCGAGCTGAAAATGCATTTACAGCACTAAAAAAACAAACTTTTATAACAGCTAAACGAAACGTTTCCAATGTAAATTTCCACCTTTATATAGTGTAGAAAGGCATCCTGAAGCCTGGAAAGTCATTAATTTGATTGTCCAGTATTTCCTTCATGAGATATTGCAACACTTAGAAAAAGTGTACAGCGCCAGCAGACAATGAATTTTCAGCACTAAATAAACGAAACTTCATTAACAGCTAAAGTAAACGTTTCCAATGTAAATTTCCACCTTTATATAGTGTAAAAAGACATCCTGAAGCCTGGGCAGTCATTAATTTGATTGTCCAATATTTCCCTTATGAGATAATGCCTCTCATAGCAAATGTGTACAGTGCGAGCTGAAAATGCATTTACAGCACTAAAAAAACAAACTTTTATAACAGCTAAACCAAACGTTTCCAATGTAAATTTCCACCTTTATATAGTGTAAAAAGACATCCTGAAGCCTGGGCAGTCATTAATTTGATTGTCCAATATTTCCCTTATGAGATAATGCCTCTCATAGCAAATGTGTACAGCGCGAGCTGAAAATGCATTTACAGCACTAAAAAACCAAACTTTTATAACGGCTAAACCAAACGTTTCCAATGTAAATTTCCACCTTTATATAGTGTAGAAAGGCATCCTGAAGCCTGGAAAGTCATTAATTTGATTGTCCAGTATTTCCTTCATGAGATATTGCAACACTTAGAAAAAGTGTACAGCGCCAGCAGACAATGAATTTTCAGCACTAAAAAAAACGAAACTTCATTAACAGCTAAACCAAACGTTTCCAATGTAAATTTCCACATTTATAGAGTGTAAAAAGGCATCCTGAAGCCTGGGAAGTCATTAATTTGATTGTCCAGTATTTCCCTTATGAGATAATGCCTCACATAGCAAATGTGTACAGTGCGAGCTGAAAATGCATTTACAGCACTAAAAAAACAAACTTTTATAACAGCTAAACCAAACGTTTCCAATGTAAATTTCCACCTTTATATAGTGTAGAAAGGCATCCTGAAGCCTGGAAAGTCATTAATTTGATTGTCCAGTATTTCCTTCATGAGATATTGCAACACTTAGAAAAAGTGTACAGCGCCAGCAGACAATGAATTTTCAGCACTAAATAAACGAAACTTCATTAACAGCTAAAGTAAACGTTTCCAATGTAAATTTCCACCTTTATATAGTGTAAAAACACATCCTGAAGCCTGGGCAGTCATTAATTTGATTGTCCAATATTTCCCTTATGAGATAATGCCTCTCATAGCAAATGTGTACAGTGCGAGCTGAAAATGCATTTACAGCACTAAAAAAACAAACTTTTATAACAGCTAAACCAAACGTTTCCAATGTAAATTTCCACCTTTATATAGTGTAAAAAGACATCCTGAAGCCTGGGCAGTCATTAATTTGATTGTCCAATATTTCCCTTATGAGATAATGCCTCTCATAGCAAATGTGTACAGCGCGAGCTGAAAATGCATTTACAGCACTAAAAAACCAAACTTTTATAACAGCTAAACCAAACGTTTCCAATGTAAATTTCCACCTTTATATAGTGTAGAAAGGCATCCTGAAGCCTGGAAAGTCATTAATTTGATTGTCCAGTATTTCCTTCATGAGATATTGCAACACTTAGAAAAAGTGTACAGCGCCAGCAGACAATGAATTTTCAGCACTAAAAAAAACGAAACTTCATTAACAGCTAAACCAAACGTTTCCAATGTAAATTTCCACATTTATAGAGTGTAAAAAGGCATCCTGAAGCCTGGGAAGTCATTAATTTGATTGTCCAGTATTTCCCTTATGAGATAATGCCTCTCATTGCAAATGTGTACAGCGCGAGCTGAAAATGCATTTTCAGCACTAAAAAACCAAACTTTTATAACACCTAAACCAAACGTTTCCAATGTAAATTTCCTCCTTTATATAGTGTAAAAAGACATCCTGAAGCCTGGGCAGTCATTAATTTGATTGTCCAATATTTCCCTTATGAGATAATGCCTCTCATAGCAAATTTGTACAGTGCGAGCTGAAAATGCATTTTCAGCACTAAAAAAACAAACTTTTATAACAGCTAAACCAAACGTTTCCAATGTAAATTTCCACCTTTATATAGTGTAAAAAGACATCCTGAAGCCTGGGCAGTCATTAATTTGATTGTCCAGTATTTCCCTTATGAGATAATGCCTCACATAGCAAATGTGTACAGTGCGAGCTGAAAATGCATTTTCAGCACTAAAAAAACCAAACTTTTATAACAGCTAAACCAAACGTTTCCAATGTAAATTTCCACCTTTATATAGTGTAAAAAGACATCCTGAAGCCTGGGCAGTCATTAATTTGATTGTCCAATATTTCCCTTCTGAGATAATGCCTCTCATAGCAAATGTGTACAGCGCGAGCTGAAAATGCATTTACAGCACTAAAAAACCAAACTTTTATAACAGCTAAACCAAACGTTTCCAATGTACATTTCCACCTTTATATAGTGTAGAAAGGCATCCTGAAGCCTGGAAAGTCATTAATTTGATTGTCCAGTATTTCCTTCATGAGATATTGCAACACTTAGAAAAAGTGTACAGCGCCAGCAGACAATGAATTTTCAGCACTAAAAAAACGAAACTTCATTAACAGCTAAACTAAACGTTTCCAATGTAAATTTCCACCCTTATATAGTGTAAAAAGACATCCTGAAGCCTGGGCAGTCATTAATTTGATTGTCCAATATTTCCCTTGAGATAATGCCTCTCATAGCAAATGTGTACAGCGCGAGCTGAAAATGCATTTACAGCACTAAAAAAACAAACTTTTATAACAGCTAAACCAAACGTTTCCAATGTAAATTTCCACCTTTATATAGTGTAGAAAGGCATCCTGAAGCCTGGAAAGTCATTAATTTGATTGTCCAGTATTTCCTTCATGAGATATTGCAACACTTAGAAAAAGTGTACAGCGCCAGCAGACAATGAATTTTCAGCACTAAAAAAACGAAACTTCATTAACAGCTAAACTAAACGTTTCCAATGTAAATTTCCACCCTTATATAGTGTAAAAAGACATCCTTAAGCCTGGGCAGTCATTAATTTGATTGTCCAATATTTCCCTTATGAGATAATGCCTCTCATAGCAAATGTGTACAGCGCGAGCTGAAAATGCATTTACAGCACTAAAAAAACAAACTTTTATAACAGCTAAACCAAACGTTTCCAATGTAAATTTCCAACTTTATATAGTGTAGAAAGGCATCCTGAAGCCTGGAAAGTCATTAATTTGATTGTCCAGTATTTCCTTCATGAGATATTGCAACACTTAGAAAAAGTGTACAGCGCCAGCAGACAATGAATTTTCAGCACTAAAAAAAACGAAACTTCATTAACAGCTAAACCAAACGTTTCCAATGTAAATTTCCACCTTTATATAGTGTAGAAAGGCATCCTGAAGCCTGGAAAGTCATTAATTTGATTGTCCAGTATTTCCTTCATGAGATATTGCAACACTTAGAAAAAGTGTACAGCGCCAGCAGACAATGAATTTTCAGCACTAAAAAAACGAAACTTCATTAACAGCTAAACCAAACGTTTCCAATGTAAATTTCCACATTTATAGAGTGTAAAAAGGCATCCTGAAGCCTGGGAAGTCATTAATTTGATTGTCCAGTATTTCCCTTATGAGATAATGCCTCACATAGCAAATGTGTACAGTGCGAGCTGAAAATGCATTTTCAGCACTAAAAAACCAAACTTTTATAACAGCTAAACCAAACGTTTCCAATGTAAATTTCCACCTTTATATAGTGTAAAAAGACATCCTGAAGCCTGGGCAGTCATTAATTTGATTGTCCAATATTTCCCTTATGAGATAATGCCTCTCATAGCAAATGTGTACAGCGCGAGCTGAAAATGCATTTACAGCACTAAAAAACCAAACTTTTATAACAGCTAAACCAAACGTTTCAAATGTAAATTTCCACCTTTATATAGTGTAGAAAGGCATCCTGAAGCCTGGAAAGTCATTAATTTGATTGTCCAGTATTTCCTTCATGAGATATTGCAACACTTAGAAAAAGTGTACAGCGCCAGCAGACAATGAATTTTCAGCACTAAAAAAACGAAACTTCATTAACAGCTAAACCAAACGTTTCCAATGTAAATTTCCACATTTATAGAGTGTAAAAAGGCATCCTGAAGCCTGGGCAGTCATTAATTTGATTGTCCAGTATTTCCCTTATGAGATAATGCCTCACATAGCAAATGTGTACAGTGCGAGCTGAAAATGCATTTTCAGCACTAAAAAACCAAACTTTTATAACAGCTAAACCAAACGTTTCCAATGTAAATTTCCACCTTTATATAGTGTAAAAAGACATCCTGAAGCCTGGGCAGTCATTAATTTGATTATCCAGTATTTCCCTTATGAGATAATGCCTCACATAGCAAATGTGTACAGTGCGAGCTGAAAATGCATTTTCAGCACTAAAAAAAACAAACTTTTATAACAGCTAAACCAAACGTTTCCAATGTAAATTTCCACCTTTATATAGTGTAGAAAGGCATCCTGAAGCCTGGAAAGTCATTAATTTGATTGTCAAGTATTTCCTTCATGAGATATTGCAACACTTAGAAAAAGTGTACAGCGCCAGCAGACAATGAATTTTCAGCACTAAAAAAACGAAACTTCATTAACAGCTAAACCAAACGTTTCCAATGTAAATTTCCACATTTATAGAGTGTAAAAAGGCATCCTGAAGCCTGGGAAGTCATTAATTTGATTGTCCAGTATTTCCCTTATGAGATAATGCCTCACATAGCAAATGTGTACAGTGCGAGCTGAAAATGCATTTTCAGCACTAAAAAAGCCAAACTTTTATAACAGCTAAACCAAACGTTTCCAATATAAATTTCCACCTTTATATAGTGTAGAAAGGCATCCTGAAGCCTGGAAAGTCATTAATTTGATTGTCCAGTATTTCCTTCATGAGATATTGCAACACTTAGAAAAAGTGTACAGCGCCAGCAGACAATGAATTTTCAGCACTAAAAAAACGAAACTTCATTAACAGCTAAACCAAACGTTTCCAATGTAAATTTCCACATTTATAGAGTGTAAAAAGGCATCCTGAAGCCTGGGAAGTCATTAATTTGATTGTCCAGTATTTCCCTTATGAGATAATGCCTCACATAGCAAATGTGTACAGTGCGAGCTGAAAATGCATTTACAGCACTAAAAAAACAAACTTTTATAACAGCTAAACGAAACGTTTCCAATGTAAATTTCCACCTTTATATAGTGTAGAAAGGCATCCTGAAGCCTGGAAAGTCATTAATTTGATTGTCCAGTATTTCCTTCATGAGATATTGCAACACTTAGAAAAAGTGTACAGCGCCAGCAGACAATGAATTTTCAGCACTAAATAAACGAAACTTCATTAACAGCTAAAGTAAACGTTTCCAATGTAAATTTCCACCTTTATATAGTGTAAAAAGACATCCTGAAGCCTGGGCAGTCATTAATTTGATTGTCCAATATTTCCCTTATGAGATAATGCCTCTCATAGCAAATGTGTACAGTGCGAGCTGAAAATGCATTTACAGCACTAAAAAAACAAACTTTTATAACAGCTAAACCAAACGTTTCCAATGTAAATTTCCACCTTTATATAGTGTAAAAAGACATCCTGAAGCCTGGGCAGTCATTAATTTGATTGTCCAATATTTCCCTTATGAGATAATGCCTCTCATAGCAAATGTGTACAGCGCGAGCTGAAAATGCATTTACAGCACTAAAAAACCAAACTTTTATAACAGCTAAACCAAACGTTTCCAATGTAAATTTCCACCTTTATATAGTGTAGAAAGGCATCCTGAAGCCTGGAAAGTCATTAATTTGATTGTCCAGTATTTCCTTCATGAGATATTGCAACACTTAGAAAAAGTGTACAGCGCCAGCAGACAATGAATTTTCAGCACTAAAAAAAACGAAACTTCATTAACAGCTAAACCAAACGTTTCCAATGTAAATTTCCACATTTATAGAGTGTAAAAAGGCATCCTGAAGCCTGGGAAGTCATTAATTTGATTGTCCAGTATTTCCCTTATGAGATAATGCCTCACATAGCAAATGTGTACAGTGCGAGCTGAAAATGCATTTACAGCACTAAAAAAACAAACTTTTATAACAGCTAAACCAAACGTTTCCAATGTAAATTTCCACCTTTATATAGTGTAGAAAGGCATCCTGAAGCCTGGAAAGTCATTAATTTGATTGTCCAGTATTTCCTTCATGAGATATTGCAACACTTAGAAAAAGTGTACAGCGCCAGCAGACAATGAATTTTCAGCACTAAATAAACGAAACTTCATTAACAGCTAAAGTAAACGTTTCCAATGTAAATTTCCACCTTTATATAGTGTAAAAACACATCCTGAAGCCTGGGCAGTCATTAATTTGATTGTCCAATATTTCCCTTATGAGATAATGCCTCTCATAGCAAATGTGTACAGTGCGAGCTGAAAATGCATTTACAGCACTAAAAAAACAAACTTTTATAACAGCTAAACCAAACGTTTCCAATGTAAATTTCCACCTTTATATAGTGTAAAAAGACATCCTGAAGCCTGGGCAGTCATTAATTTGATTGTCCAATATTTCCCTTATGAGATAATGCCTCTCATAGCAAATGTGTACAGCGCGAGCTGAAAATGCATTTACAGCACTAAAAAACCAAACTTTTATAACAGCTAAACCAAACGTTTCCAATGTAAATTTCCACCTTTATATAGTGTAGAAAGGCATCCTGAAGCCTGGAAAGTCATTAATTTGATTGTCCAGTATTTCCTTCATGAGATATTGCAACACTTAGAAAAAGTGTACAGCGCCAGCAGACAATGAATTTTCAGCACTAAAAAAAACGAAACTTCATTAACAGCTAAACCAAACGTTTCCAATGTAAATTTCCACATTTATAGAGTGTAAAAAGGCATCCTGAAGCCTGGGAAGTCATTAATTTGATTGTCCAGTATTTCCCTTATGAGATAATGCCTCTCATTGCAAATGTGTACAGCGCGAGCTGAAAATGCATTTTCAGCACTAAAAAACCAAACTTTTATAACACCTAAACCAAACGTTTCCAATGTAAATTTCCTCCTTTATATAGTGTAAAAAGACATCCTGAAGCCTGGGCAGTCATTAATTTGATTGTCCAATATTTCCCTTATGAGATAATGCCTCTCATAGCAAATGTGTACAGCGCGAGCTGAAAATGCATTTACAGCACTAAAAAACCAAACTTTTATAAAAGCTAAACCAAACGTTTCCAATGTAAATTTCCACCTTTATATAGTGTAGAAAGGCATCCTGAAGCCTGGAAAGTCATTAATTTGATTGTCCAGTATTTCCTTCATGAGATATTGCAACATTTAGAAAAAGTGTACAGCGCCAGCAGACAATGAATTTTCAGCACTAAAAAAACGAAACTTCATTAACAGCTAAACTAAACGTTTCCAATGTAAATTTCCACCTTTATATAGTGTAAAAAGACATCCTGAAGCCCGGGCAGCCATTAATTTGATTGTCCAATATTTCCCTTATGAGATAATGCCTCTCATAGCAAATGTGTACAGCGCGAGCTGAAAATGCATTTACAGCACTAAAAAACCAAACTTTTATAACAGCTAAACCAAACGTTTCCAATGTAAATTTCCACCTTTATATAGTGTAAAAAGACATCCTGAAGCCTGGGCAGTCATTAATTTGATTGTCCAATATTTCCCTTATGAGATAATGCCTCTCATAGCAAATGTGTACAGCGCGAGCTGAAAATGCATTTACAGCACTAAAAAAACTAACTTTTATAACAGCTAAACCAAACGTTTCCAATGTAAATTTCCACCTTTATATAGTGTAGAAAGGCATCCTGAAGCCTGGAAAGTCATTAATTTGATTGTCCAGTATTTCCTTCATGAGATATTGCAACACTTAGAAAAAGTGTACAGCGCCAGCAGACAATGAATTTTCAGCACTAAAAAAACGAAACTTCTTTAACAGCTAAACTAAATGTTTCCAATGTAAATTTCCACCTTTATATAGTGTAAAAAGACATCCTGAAGCCTGGGCAGTCATTAATTTGATTGTCCAATATTTCCCTTATGAGATAATGCCTCTCATAGCAAATGTGTACAGCGCGAGCTGAAAATGCATTTACAGCACTAAAAAACCAAACTTTTATAACAGCTAAACCAAACGTTTCCAATGTAAATTTCCACCTTTATATAGTGTAAAAAGGCATCCTGAAGCCTGGAAAGTCTTTAATTTGATTGTCCAGTATTTCCTTCATGAGATATTGCAACACTTAGAAAAAGTGTACAGCGCCAGCAGACAATGAATTTCCAGCACTAAAAAAACGAAACTTCATTAACAGCTAAACTAAACGTTTCCAATGTAAATTTCCACCTTTATATAGTGTAAAAAGACATCCTGAAGCCTGGGCAGTCATTAATTTGATTGTCCAATATTTCCCTTATGAGATAATGCCTCTCATAGCAAATGTGTACAGCGCGAGCTGAAAATGCATTTACAGCACTAAAAAACCAAACTTTTATAACAGCTAAACCAAACGTTTCCAATGTAAATTTCCACCTTTATATAGTGTAGAAAGGCATCCTGAAGCCTGGAAAGTCATTAATTTGATTGTCCAGTATTTCCTTCATGAGATATTGCAACACTTAGAAAAAGTGTACAGCGCCAGCAGACAATGAATTTTCAGCACTAAAAAAACGAAACTTCATTAACAGCTAAACCAAACGTTTCCAATGTAAATTTCCACATTTATAGAGTGTAAAAAGGCATCCTGAAGCCTGGGAAGTCATTAATTTGATTGTCCAGTATTTCCCTTATTAGATAATGCCTCACATAGCAAATGTGTACAGTGCGAGCTGAAAATGCATTTTCAGCACTAAAAAACCAAACTTTTATAACAGCTAAACCAAACGTTTCCAATGTAAATTTCCACCTTTATATAGTGTAAAAAGACATCCTGAAGCCTGGGCAGTCATTAATTTGATTGTCCAGTATTTCCCTTATGAGATAATGCCTCACATAGCAAATGTGTACAGCGCGAGCTGAAAATGCATTTACAGCACTAAAAAAACAAACTTTTATAACAGCTAAACCAAACGTTTCCAATGTAAATTTCCACATTTATAGAGTGTAAAAATGCATCCTGAAGCCTGGGAAGTCATTAATTTGATTGTCCAGTATTTCCCTTATGAGATAATGCCTCACATAGCAAATGTGTACAGTGCGAGCTGAAAATGCATTTTCAGCACTAAAAAACCAAACTTTTATAACAGCTAAACCAAACGTTTCCAATGTAAATTTCCACCTTTATATAGTGTAAAAAGACATCCTGAAGCCTGGGCAGTCATTAATTTGATTGTCCAATATTTCCCTTATGAGATAATGCCTCTCATAGCAAATGTGTACAGCGCGAGCTGAAAATGCATTTACAGCACTAAAAAACCAAACTTTTATAACAGCTAAACCAAACGTTTCCAATGTAAATTTCCACCTTTATATAGTGTAAAAAGACATCCTGAAGCCTGGGCAGTCATTAATTTGATTGTCCAATATTTCCCTTATGAGATAATGCCTCTCATAGCAAATGTGTACAGCGCGAGCTGAAAATGCATTTACAGCACTAAAAAAACAAACTTTTATAACAGCTAAACCAAACGTTTCCAATGTAAATTTCCACCTTTATATAGTGTAGAAAGGCATCCTGAAGCCTGGAAAGTCATTAATTTGATTGTCCAGTATTTCCTTCATGAGATATTGCAACACTTAGAAAAAGTGTACAGCGCCAGCAGACAATGAATTTTCAGCACTAAAAAAACGAAACTTCATTAACAGCTAAACTAAATGTTTCCAATGTAAATTTCCACCTTTATATAGTGTAAAAAGACATCCTGAAGCCTGGGCAGTCATTAATTTGATTGTCCAATATTTCCCTTATGAGATAATGCCTCTCATAGCAAATGTGTACAGCGCGAGCTGAAAATGCATTTACAGCACTAAAAAACCAAACTTTTATAACAGCTAAACCAAACGTTTCCAATGTAAATTTCCACCTTTATATAGTGTAGAAAGGCATCCTGAAGCCTGGAAAGTCATTAATTTGATTGTCCAGTATTTCCTTCATGAGATATTGCAACACTTAGAAAAAGTGTACAGCGCCAGCAGACAATGAATTTTCAGCACTAAAAAAACGAAACTTCATTAACAGCTAAACCAAACGTTTCCAATGTAAATTTCCACATTTATAGAGTGTAAAAAGGCATCCTGAAGCCTGGGAAGTCATTAATTTGATTGTCCAGTATTTCCCTTATGAGATAATGCCTCACATAGCAAATGTGTACAGTGCGAGCTGAAAATGCATTTTCAGCACTAAAAAACCAAACTTTTATAACAGCTAAACCAAACGTTTCCAATGTAAATTTCCACCTTTATATAGTGTAAAAAGACATCCTGAAGCCTGGGCAGTCATTAATTTGATTGTCCAGTATTTCCCTTATGAGATAATGCCTCACATAGCAAATGTGTACAGCGCGAGCTGAAAATGCATTTACAGCACTAAAAAAACAAACTTTTATAACAGCTAAACCAAACGTTTCCAATGTAAATTTCCACATTTATAGAGTGTAAAAATGCATCCTGAAGCCTGGGAAGTCATTAATTTGATTGTCCAGTATTTCCCTTATGAGATAATGCCTCACATAGCAAATGTGTACAGTGCGAGCTGAAAATGCATTTTCAGCACTAAAAAACCAAACTTTTATAACAGCTAAACCAAACGTTTCCAATGTAAATTTCCACCTTTATATAGTGTAAAAAGACATCCTGAAGCCTGGGCAGTCATTAATTTGATTGTCCAATATTTCCCTTATGAGATAATGCCTCTCATAGCAAATGTGTACAGCGCGAGCTGAAAATGCATTTACAGCACTAAAAAACCAAACTTTTATAACAGCTAAACCAAACGTTTCCAATGTAAATTTCCACCTTTATATAGTGTAGAAAGGCATCCTGAAGCCTGGAAAGTCATTAATTTGATTGTCCAGTATTTCCTTCATGAGATATTGCAACACTTAGAAAAAGTGTACAGCGCCAGTAGACAATGAATTTTCAGCACTAAAAAAACGAAACTTCATTAACAGCTAAACTAAACGTTTCCAATGTAAATTTCCACCTTTATATAGTGTAAAAAGACATCCTGAAGCCTGGGCAGTCATTAATTTGATTGTCCAATATTTCCCTTATGAGATAATGCCTCTCATAGCAAATGTGTACAGCGCGAGCTGAAAATGCATTTACAGCACTAAAAAACCAAACTTTTATAACAGCTAAACCAAACGTTTCCAATGTAAATTTCCACCTTTATATAGTGTAGAAAGGCATCCTGGAGCCTGGAAAGTCATTAATTTGATTGTCCAGTATTTCCTTCATGAGATATTGCAACACTTAGAAAAAGTGTACAGCGCCAGCAGACAATGAATTTTCAGCACTAAAAAAACCAAACTTCTATAACAGCTAAACCAAACGTTTCCAATGTAAATTTCCACCTTTATATAGTGTAAAAAGACATCCTGAAGCCTGGGCAGTCATTAATTTGATTGTCCAGTATTTCCCTTATGAGATAATGCCTCACATAGCAAATGTGTACAGCGCGAGCTGAAAATGCATTTACAGCACTAAAAAAACAAACTTTTATAACAGCTAAACCAAACGTTTCCAATGTAAATTTCCACATTTATAGAGTGTAAAAATGCATCCTGAAGCCTGGGAAGTCATTAATTTGATTGTCCAGTATTTCCCTTATGAGATAATGCCTCACATAGCAAATGTGTACAGTGCGAGCTGAAAATGCATTTTCAGCACTAAAAAACCAAACTTTTATAACAGCTAAACCAAACGTTTCCAATGTAAATTTCCACCTTTATATAGTGTAAAAAGACATCCTGAAGCCTGGGCAGTCATTAATTTGATTGTCCAATATTTCCCTTATGAGATAATGCCTCTCATAGCAAATGTGTACAGCGCGAGCTGAAAATGCATTTACAGCACTAAAAAACCAAACTTTTATAACAGCTAAACCAAACGTTTCCAATGTAAATTTCCACCTTTATATAGTGTAAAAAGACATCCTGAAGCCTGGGCAGTCATTAATTTGATTGTCCAATATTTCCCTTATGAGATAATGCCTCTCATAGCAAATGTGTACAGCGCGAGCTGAAAATGCATTTACAGCACTAAAAAAACAAACTTTTATAACAGCTAAACCAAACGTTTCCAATGTAAATTTCCACCTTTATATAGTGTAGAAAGGCATCCTGAAGCCTGGAAAGTCATTAATTTGATTGTCCAGTATTTCCTTCATGAGATATTGCAACACTTAGAAAAAGTGTACAGCGCCAGCAGACAATGAATTTTCAGCACTAAAAAAACGAAACTTCATTAACAGCTAAACTAAATGTTTCCAATGTAAATTTCCACCTTTATATAGTGTAAAAAGACATCCTGAAGCCTGGGCAGTCATTAATTTGATTGTCCAATATTTCCCTTATGAGATAATGCCTCTCATAGCAAATGTGTACAGCGCGAGCTGAAAATGCATTTACAGCACTAAAAAACCAAACTTTTATAACAGCTAAACCAAACGTTTCCAATGTAAATTTCCACCTTTATATAGTGTAAAAAGGCATCCTGAAGCCTGGAAAGTCTTTAATTTGATTGTCCAGTATTTCCTTCATGAGATATTGCAACACTTAGAAAAAGTGTACAGCGCCAGCAGACAATGAATTTTCAGCACTAAAAAAACCAAACTTCTATAACAGCTAAACCAAACGTTTCCAATGTAAATTTCCACCTTTATATAGTGTAAAAAGACATCCTGAAGCCTGGGCAGTCATTAATTTGATTGTCCAGTATTTCCCTTATGAGATAATGCCTCACATAGCAAATGTGTACAGCGCGAGCTGAAAATGCATTTACAGCACTAAAAAAACAAACTTTTATAACAGCTAAACCAAACGTTTCCAATGTAAATTTCCACATTTATAGAGTGTAAAAATGCATCCTGAAGCCTGGGAAGTCATTAATTTGATTGTCCAGTATTTCCCTTATGAGATAATGCCTCACATAGCAAATGTGTACAGTGCGAGCTGAAAATGCATTTTCAGCACTAAAAAACCAAACTTTTATAACAGCTAAACCAAACGTTTCCAATGTAAATTTCCACCTTTATATAGTGTAAAAAGACATCCTGAAGCCTGGGCAGTCATTAATTTGATTGTCCAATATTTCCCTTATGAGATAATGCCTCTCATAGCAAATGTGTACAGCGCGAGCTGAAAATGCATTTACAGCACTAAAAAACCAAACTTTTATAACAGCTAAACCAAACGTTTCCAATGTAAATTTCCACCTTTATATAGTGTAAAAAGACATCCTGAAGCCTGGGCAGTCATTAATTTGATTGTCCAATATTTCCCTTATGAGATAATGCCTCTCATAGCAAATGTGTACAGCGCGAGCTGAAAATGCATTTACAGCACTAAAAAAACAAACTTTTATAACAGCTAAACCAAACGTTTCCAATGTAAATTTCCACCTTTATATAGTGTAGAAAGGCATCCTGAAGCCTGGAAAGTCATTAATTTGATTGTCCAGTATTTCCTTCATGAGATATTGCAACACTTAGAAAAAGTGTACAGCGCCAGCAGACAATGAATTTTCAGCACTAAAAAAACGAAACTTCATTAACAGCTAAACTAAATGTTTCCAATGTAAATTTCCACCTTTATATAGTGTAAAAAGACATCCTGAAGCCTGGGCAGTCATTAATTTGATTGTCCAATATTTCCCTTATGAGATAATGCCTCTCATAGCAAATGTGTACAGCGCGAGCTGAAAATGCATTTACAGCACTAAAAAACCAAACTTTTATAACAGCTAAACCAAACGTTTCCAATGTAAATTTCCACCTTTATATAGTGTAAAAAGGCATCCTGAAGCCTGGAAAGTCTTTAATTTGATTGTCCAGTATTTCCTTCATGAGATATTGCAACACTTAGAAAAAGTGTACAGCGCCAGCAGACAATGAATTTCCAGCACTAAAAAAACGAAACTTCATTAACAGCTAAACTAAACGTTTCCAATGTAAATTTCCACCTTTATATAGTGTAAAAAGACATCCTGAAGCCTGGGCAGTCATTAATTTGATTGTCCAATATTTCCCTTATGAGATAATGCCTCTCATAGCAAATGTGTACAGCGCGAGCTGAAAATGCATTTACAGCACTAAAAAACCAAACTTTTATAACAGCTAAACCAAACGTTTCCAATGTAAATTTCCACCTTTATATAGTGTAGAAAGGCATCCTGAAGCCTGGAAAGTCATTAATTTGATTGTCCAGTATTTCCTTCATGAGATATTGCAACACTTAGAAAAAGTGTACAGCGCCAGCAGACAATGAATTTTCAGCACTAAAAAAACGAAACTTCATTAACAGCTAAACCAAACGTTTCCAATGTAAATTTCCACATTTATAGAGTGTAAAAAGGCATCCTGAAGCCTGGGAAGTCATTAATTTGATTGTCCAGTATTTCCCTTATTAGATAATGCCTCACATAGCAAATGTGTACAGTGCGAGCTGAAAATGCATTTTCAGCACTAAAAAACCAAACTTTTATAACAGCTAAACCAAACGTTTCCAATGTAAATTTCCACCTTTATATAGTGTAAAAAGACATCCTGAAGCCTGGGCAGTCATTAATTTGATTGTCCAGTATTTCCCTTATGAGATAATGCCTCACATAGCAAATGTGTACAGCGCGAGCTGAAAATGCATTTACAGCACTAAAAAAACAAACTTTTATAACAGCTAAACCAAACGTTTCCAATGTAAATTTCCACATTTATAGAGTGTAAAAATGCATCCTGAAGCCTGGGAAGTCATTAATTTGATTGTCCAGTATTTCCCTTATGAGATAATGCCTCACATAGCAAATGTGTACAGTGCGAGCTGAAAATGCATTTTCAGCACTAAAAAACCAAACTTTTATAACAGCTAAACCAAACGTTTCCAATGTAAATTTCCACCTTTATATAGTGTAAAAAGACATCCTGAAGCCTGGGCAGTCATTAATTTGATTGTCCAATATTTCCCTTATGAGATAATGCCTCTCATAGCAAATGTGTACAGCGCGAGCTGAAAATGCATTTACAGCACTAAAAAACCAAACTTTTATAACAGCTAAACCAAACGTTTCCAATGTAAATTTCCACCTTTATATAGTGTAAAAAGACATCCTGAAGCCTGGGCAGTCATTAATTTGATTGTCCAATATTTCCCTTATGAGATAATGCCTCTCATAGCAAATGTGTACAGCGCGAGCTGAAAATGCATTTACAGCACTAAAAAAACAAACTTTTATAACAGCTAAACCAAACGTTTCCAATGTAAATTTCCACCTTTATATAGTGTAGAAAGGCATCCTGAAGCCTGGAAAGTCATTAATTTGATTGTCCAGTATTTCCTTCATGAGATATTGCAACACTTAGAAAAAGTGTACAGCGCCAGCAGACAATGAATTTTCAGCACTAAAAAAACGAAACTTCATTAACAGCTAAACTAAATGTTTCCAATGTAAATTTCCACCTTTATATAGTGTAAAAAGACATCCTGAAGCCTGGGCAGTCATTAATTTGATTGTCCAATATTTCCCTTATGAGATAATGCCTCTCATAGCAAATGTGTACAGCGCGAGCTGAAAATGCATTTACAGCACTAAAAAACCAAACTTTTATAACAGCTAAACCAAACGTTTCCAATGTAAATTTCCACCTTTATATAGTGTAGAAAGGCATCCTGAAGCCTGGAAAGTCATTAATTTGATTGTCCAGTATTTCCTTCATGAGATATTGCAACACTTAGAAAAAGTGTACAGCGCCAGCAGACAATGAATTTTCAGCACTAAAAAAACGAAACTTCATTAACAGCTAAACCAAACGTTTCCAATGTAAATTTCCACATTTATAGAGTGTAAAAAGGCATCCTGAAGCCTGGGAAGTCATTAATTTGATTGTCCAGTATTTCCCTTATGAGATAATGCCTCACATAGCAAATGTGTACAGTGCGAGCTGAAAATGCATTTTCAGCACTAAAAAACCAAACTTTTATAACAGCTAAACCAAACGTTTCCAATGTAAATTTCCACCTTTATATAGTGTAAAAAGACATCCTGAAGCCTGGGCAGTCATTAATTTGATTGTCCAGTATTTCCCTTATGAGATAATGCCTCACATAGCAAATGTGTACAGCGCGAGCTGAAAATGCATTTACAGCACTAAAAAAACAAACTTTTATAACAGCTAAACCAAACGTTTCCAATGTAAATTTCCACATTTATAGAGTGTAAAAATGCATCCTGAAGCCTGGGAAGTCATTAATTTGATTGTCCAGTATTTCCCTTATGAGATAATGCCTCACATAGCAAATGTGTACAGTGCGAGCTGAAAATGCATTTTCAGCACTAAAAAACCAAACTTTTATAACAGCTAAACCAAACGTTTCCAATGTAAATTTCCACCTTTATATAGTGTAAAAAGACATCCTGAAGCCTGGGCAGTCATTAATTTGATTGTCCAATATTTCCCTTATGAGATAATGCCTCTCATAGCAAATGTGTACAGCGCGAGCTGAAAATGCATTTACAGCACTAAAAAACCAAACTTTTATAACAGCTAAACCAAACGTTTCCATTGTAAATTTCCACCTTTATATAGTGTAGAAAGGCATCCTGAAGCCTGGAAAGTCATTAATTTGATTGTCCAGTATTTCCTTCATGAGATATTGCAACACTTAGAAAAAGTGTACAGCGCCAGTAGACAATGAATTTTCAGCACTAAAAAAACGAAACTTCATTAACAGCTAAACTAAACGTTTCCAATGTAAATTTCCACCTTTATATAGTGTAAAAAGACATCCTGAAGCCTGGGCAGTCATTAATTTGATTGTCCAATATTTCCCTTATGAGATAATGCCTCTCATAGCAAATGTGTACAGCGCGAGCTGAAAATGCATTTACAGCACTAAAAAACCAAACTTTTATAACAGCTAAACCAAACGTTTCCAATGTAAATTTCCACCTTTATATAGTGTAGAAAGGCATCCTGGAGCCTGGAAAGTCATTAATTTGATTGTCCAGTATTTCCTTCATGAGATATTGCAACACTTAGAAAAAGTGTACAGCGCCAGCAGACAATGAATTTTCAGCACTAAAAAAACCAAACTTCTATAACAGCTAAACCAAACGTTTCCAATGTAAATTTCCACCTTTATATAGTGTAAAAAGACATCCTGAAGCCTGGGCAGTCATTAATTTGATTGTCCAGTATTTCCCTTATGAGATAATGCCTCACATAGCAAATGTGTACAGCGCGAGCTGAAAATGCATTTACAGCACTAAAAAAACAAACTTTTATAACAGCTAAACCAAACGTTTCCAATGTAAATTTCCACATTTATAGAGTGTAAAAATGCATCCTGAAGCCTGGGAAGTCATTAATTTGATTGTCCAGTATTTCCCTTATGAGATAATGCCTCACATAGCAAATGTGTACAGTGCGAGCTGAAAATGCATTTTCAGCACTAAAAAACCAAACTTTTATAACAGCTAAACCAAACGTTTCCAATGTAAATTTCCACCTTTATATAGTGTAAAAAGACATCCTGAAGCCTGGGCAGTCATTAATTTGATTGTCCAATATTTCCCTTATGAGATAATGCCTCTCATAGCAAATGTGTACAGCGCGAGCTGAAAATGCATTTACAGCACTAAAAAACCAAACTTTTATAACAGCTAAACCAAACGTTTCCAATGTAAATTTCCACCTTTATATAGTGTAAAAAGACATCCTGAAGCCTGGGCAGTCATTAATTTGATTGTCCAATATTTCCCTTATGAGATAATGCCTCTCATAGCAAATGTGTACAGCGCGAGCTGAAAATGCATTTACAGCACTAAAAAAACAAACTTTTATAACAGCTAAACCAAACGTTTCCAATGTAAATTTCCACCTTTATATAGTGTAGAAAGGCATCCTGAAGCCTGGAAAGTCATTAATTTGATTGTCCAGTATTTCCTTCATGAGATATTGCAACACTTAGAAAAAGTGTACAGCGCCAGCAGACAATGAATTTTCAGCACTAAAAAAACGAAACTTCATTAACAGCTAAACTAAATGTTTCCAATGTAAATTTCCACCTTTATATAGTGTAAAAAGACATCCTGAAGCCTGGGCAGTCATTAATTTGATTGTCCAATATTTCCCTTATGAGATAATGCCTCTCATAGCAAATGTGTACAGCGCGAGCTGAAAATGCATTTACAGCACTAAAAAACCAAACTTTTATAACAGCTAAACCAAACGTTTCCAATGTAAATTTCCACCTTTATATAGTGTAGAAAGGCATCCTGAAGCCTGGAAAGTCATTAATTTGATTGTCCAGTATTTCCTTCATGAGATATTGCAACACTTAGAAAAAGTGTACAGCGCCAGCAGACAATGAATTTTCAGCACTAAAAAAACGAAACTTCATTAACAGCTAAACCAAACGTTTCCAATGTAAATTTCCACATTTATAGAGTGTAAAAAGGCATCCTGAAGCCTGGGAAGTCATTAATTTGATTGTCCAGTATTTCCCTTATGAGATAATGCCTCACATAGCAAATGTGTACAGTGCGAGCTGAAAATGCATTTTCAGCACTAAAAAACCAAACTTTTATAACAGCTAAACCAAACGTTTCCAATGTAAATTTCCACCTTTATATAGTGTAAAAAGACATCCTGAAGCCTGGGCAGTCATTAATTTGATTGTCCAGTATTTCCCTTATGAGATAATGCCTCACATAGCAAATGTGTACAGCGCGAGCTGAAAATGCATTTACAGCACTAAAAAAACAAACTTTTATAACAGCTAAACCAAACGTTTCCAATGTAAATTTCCACATTTATAGAGTGTAAAAATGCATCCTGAAGCCTGGGAAGTCATTAATTTGATTGTCCAGTATTTCCCTTATGAGATAATGCCTCACATAGCAAATGTGTACAGTGCGAGCTGAAAATGCATTTTCAGCACTAAAAAACCAAACTTTTATAACAGCTAAACCAAACGTTTCCAATGTAAATTTCCACCTTTATATAGTGTAAAAAGACATCCTGAAGCCTGGGCAGTCATTAATTTGATTGTCCAATATTTCCCTTATGAGATAATGCCTCTCATAGCAAATGTGTACAGCGCGAGCTGAAAATGCATTTACAGCACTAAAAAACCAAACTTTTATAACAGCTAAACCAAACGTTTCCAATGTAAATTTCCACCTTTATATAGTGTAGAAAGGCATCCTGAAGCCTGGAAAGTCATTAATTTGATTGTCCAGTATTTCCTTCATGAGATATTGCAACACTTAGAAAAAGTGTACAGCGCCAGTAGACAATGAATTTTCAGCACTAAAAAAACGAAACTTCATTAACAGCTAAACTAAACGTTTCCAATGTAAATTTCCACCTTTATATAGTGTAAAAAGACATCCTGAAGCCTGGGCAGTCATTAATTTGATTGTCCAATATTTCCCTTATGAGATAATGCCTCTCATAGCAAATGTGTACAGCGCGAGCTGAAAATGCATTTACAGCACTAAAAAACCAAACTTTTATAACAGCTAAACCAAACGTTTCCAATGTAAATTTCCACCTTTATATAGTGTAGAAAGGCATCCTGGAGCCTGGAAAGTCATTAATTTGATTGTCCAGTATTTCCTTCATGAGATATTGCAACACTTAGAAAAAGTGTACAGCGCCAGCAGACAATGAATTTTCAGCACTAAAAAAACCAAACTTCTATAACAGCTAAACCAAACGTTTCCAATGTAAATTTCCACCTTTATATAGTGTAAAAAGACATCCTGAAGCCTGGGCAGTCATTAATTTGATTGTCCAGTATTTCCCTTATGAGATAATGCCTCACATAGCAAATGTGTACAGCGCGAGCTGAAAATGCATTTACAGCACTAAAAAAACAAACTTTTATAACAGCTAAACCAAACGTTTCCAATGTAAATTTCCACATTTATAGAGTGTAAAAATGCATCCTGAAGCCTGGGAAGTCATTAATTTGATTGTCCAGTATTTCCCTTATGAGATAATGCCTCACATAGCAAATGTGTACAGTGCGAGCTGAAAATGCATTTTCAGCACTAAAAAACCAAACTTTTATAACAGCTAAACCAAACGTTTCCAATGTAAATTTCCACCTTTATATAGTGTAAAAAGACATCCTGAAGCCTGGGCAGTCATTAATTTGATTGTCCAATATTTCCCTTATGAGATAATGCCTCTCATAGCAAATGTGTACAGCGCGAGCTGAAAATGCATTTACAGCACTAAAAAACCAAACTTTTATAACAGCTAAACCAAACGTTTCCAATGTAAATTTCCACCTTTATATAGTGTAAAAAGACATCCTGAAGCCTGGGCAGTCATTAATTTGATTGTCCAATATTTCCCTTATGAGATAATGCCTCTCATAGCAAATGTGTACAGCGCGAGCTGAAAATGCATTTACAGCACTAAAAAAACAAACTTTTATAACAGCTAAACCAAACGTTTCCAATGTAAATTTCCACCTTTATATAGTGTAGAAAGGCATCCTGAAGCCTGGAAAGTCATTAATTTGATTGTCCAGTATTTCCTTCATGAGATATTGCAACACTTAGAAAAAGTGTACAGCGCCAGCAGACAATGAATTTTCAGCACTAAAAAAACGAAACTTCATTAACAGCTAAACTAAATGTTTCCAATGTAAATTTCCACCTTTATATAGTGTAAAAAGACATCCTGAAGCCTGGGCAGTCATTAATTTGATTGTCCAATATTTCCCTTATGAGATAATGCCTCTCATAGCAAATGTGTACAGCGCGAGCTGAAAATGCATTTACAGCACTAAAAAACCAAACTTTTATAACAGCTAAACCAAACGTTTCCAATGTAAATTTCCACCTTTATATAGTGTAAAAAGGCATCCTGAAGCCTGGAAAGTCTTTAATTTGATTGTCCAGTATTTCCTTCATGAGATATTGCAACACTTAGAAAAAGTGTACAGCGCCAGCAGACAATGAATTTTCAGCACTAAAAAAACCAAACTTCTATAACAGCTAAACCAAACGTTTCCAATGTAAATTTCCACCTTTATATAGTGTAAAAAGACATCCTGAAGCCTGGGCAGTCATTAATTTGATTGTCCAGTATTTCCCTTATGAGATAATGCCTCACATAGCAAATGTGTACAGCGCGAGCTGAAAATGCATTTACAGCACTAAAAAAACAAACTTTTATAACAGCTAAACCAAACGTTTCCAATGTAAATTTCCACATTTATAGAGTGTAAAAATGCATCCTGAAGCCTGGGAAGTCATTAATTTGATTGTCCAGTATTTCCCTTATGAGATAATGCCTCACATAGCAAATGTGTACAGTGCGAGCTGAAAATGCATTTTCAGCACTAAAAAACCAAACTTTTATAACAGCTAAACCAAACGTTTCCAATGTAAATTTCCACCTTTATATAGTGTAAAAAGACATCCTGAAGCCTGGGCAGTCATTAATTTGATTGTCCAATATTTCCCTTATGAGATAATGCCTCTCATAGCAAATGTGTACAGCGCGAGCTGAAAATGCATTTACAGCACTAAAAAACCAAACTTTTATAACAGCTAAACCAAACGTTTCCAATGTAAATTTCCACCTTTATATAGTGTAAAAAGACATCCTGAAGCCTGGGCAGTCATTAATTTGATTGTCCAATATTTCCCTTATGAGATAATGCCTCTCATAGCAAATGTGTACAGCGCGAGCTGAAAATGCATTTACAGCACTAAAAAAACAAACTTTTATAACAGCTAAACCAAACGTTTCCAATGTAAATTTCCACCTTTATATAGTGTAGAAAGGCATCCTGAAGCCTGGAAAGTCATTAATTTGATTGTCCAGTATTTCCTTCATGAGATATTGCAACACTTAGAAAAAGTGTACAGCACCAGCAGACAATGAATTTTCAGCACTAAAAAAACGAAACTTCATTAACAGCTAAACCAAACGTTTCCAATGTAAATTTCCACATTTATAGAGTGTAAAAAGGCATCCTGAAGCCTGGGAAGTCATTAATTTGATTGTCCAGTATTTCCCTTATGAGATAATGCCTCACATAGCAAATGTGTACAGTGCGAGCTGAAAATGCATTTTCAGCACTAAAAAACCAAACTTTTATAACAGCTAAACCAAACGTTTCCAATGTAAATTTCCACCTTTATATAGTGTAAAAAGACATCCTGAAGCCTGGGCAGTCATTAATTTGATTGTCCAGTATTTCCCTTATGAGATAATGCCTCACATAGCAAATGTGTACAGCGCGAGCTGAAAATGCATTTACAGCACTAAAAAAACAAACTTTTATAACAGCTAAACCAAACGTTTCCAATGTAAATTTCCACCTTTATATAGTGTAGAAAGGCATCCTGAAGCCTGGAAAGTCATTAATTTGATTGTCCAGTATTTCCTTCATGAGATATTGCAACACTTAGAAAAAGTGTACAGCGCCAGCAGAAAATGAATTTTCAGCACTAAAAAAACGAAACTTCATTAACAGCTAAACCAAACGTTTCCAATGTAAATTTCCACATTTATAGAGTGTAAAAAGGCATCCTGAAGCCTGGGAAGTCATTAATTTGATTGTCCAGTATTTCCCTTATGAGATAATGCCTCACAGCAAATGTGTACAGTGCGAGCTGAAAATGCATTTACAGCACTAAAAAAACAAACTTTTATAACAGCTAAACCAAACGTTTCCAATGTAAATTTCCACCTTTATATAGTGTAGAAAGGCATCCTGAAGCCTGGAAAGTCATTAATTTGATTGTCCAGTATTTCCTTCATGAGATATTGCAACACTTAGAAAAAGTGTACAGCGCCAGCAGACAATGAATTTTCAGCACTAAATAAACGAAACTTCATTAACAGCTAAAGTAAACGTTTCCAATGTAAATTTCCACCTTTATATAGTGTAAAAAGACATCCTGAAGCCTGGGCAGTCATTAATTTGATTGTCCAATATTTCCCTTATGAGATAATGCCTCTCATAGCAAATGTGTACAGCGCGAGCTGAAAATGCATTTACAGCACTAAAAAACCAAACTTTTATAACAGCTAAACCAAACGTTTCCAATGTAAATTTCCACCTTTATATAGTGTAGAAAGGCATCCTGGAGCCTGGAAAGTCATTAATTTGATTGTCCAGTATTTCCTTCATGAGATATTGCAACACTTAGAAAAAGTGTACAGCGCCAGCAGACAATGAATTTTCAGCACTAAAAAAACCAAACTTCTATAACAGCTAAACCAAACGTTTCCAATGTAAATTTCCACCTTTATATAGTGTAAAAAGACATCCTGAAGCCTGGGCAGTCATTAATTTGATTGTCCAGTATTTCCCTTATGAGATAATGCCTCACATAGCAAATGTGTACAGCGCGAGCTGAAAATGCATTTACAGCACTAAAAAAACAAACTTTTATAACAGCTAAACCAAACGTTTCCAATGTAAATTTCCACCTTTATATAGTGTAGAAAGGCATCCTGAAGCCTGGAAAGTCATTAATTTGATTGTCCAGTATTTCCTACATGAGATATTGCAAAACTTAGAAAAAGTGTACAGCGCCAGCAGACAATGAATTTTCAGCACTAAAAAAACGAAACTTCATTAACAGCTAAACCAAACGTTTCCAATGTAAATTTCCACATTTATAGAGTGTAAAAAGGCATCCTGAAGCCTGGGAAGTCATTAATTTGATTGTCCAGTATTTCCCTTATGAGATAATGCCTCACATAGCAAATGTGTACAGTGCGAGCTGAAAATGCATTTTCAGCACTAAAAAACCAAACTTATATAACACCTAAACCAAACGTTTCCAATGTAAATTTCCACCTTTATATAGTGTAAAAAGACATCCTGAAACCTGGGCAGTCATTAATTTGATTGTCCAATATTTCCCTTATGAGATAATGCCTCTCATAGCAAATGTGTACAGCGCGAGCTGAAAATGCATTTACAGAACTAAAAAACCAAACTTTTATAACAGCTAAACCAAACGTTTCCAATGTAAATTTCCACCTTTATATAGTGTAAAAAGACATCCTGAAGCCTGGGCAGTCATTAATTTGATTGTCCAATATTTCCCTTATGAGATAATGCCTCTCATAGCAAATGTGTACAGTGCGAGCTGAAAATGCATTTACAGCACTAAAAAAACAAACTTTTATAACAGCTAAACCAAACGTTTCCAATGTAAATTTCCACCTTTATATAGTGTAAAAAGACATCCTGAAGCCTGGGCAGTCATTAATTTGATTGTCCAATATTTCCCTTATGAGATAATGCCTCTCATAGCAAATGTGTACAGCGCGAGCTGAAAATGCATTTACAGCACTAAAAAACCAAACTTTTATAACAGCTAAACCAAACGTTTCCAATGTAAATTTCCACCTTTATATAGTGTAGAAAGGCATCCTGAAGCCTGGAAAGTCATTAATTTGATTGTCCAGTATTTCCTTCATGAGATATTGCAACACTTAGAAAAAGTGTACAGCGCCAGCAGAAAATGAATTTTCAGCACTAAAAAAACGAAACTTCATTAACAGCTAAACCAAACGTTTCCAATGTAAATTTCCACATTTATAGAGTGTAAAAAGGCATCCTGAAGCCTGGGAAGTCATTAATTTGATTGTCCAGTATTTCCCTTATGAGATAATGCCTCACAGCAAATGTGTACAGTGCGAGCTGAAAATGCATTTACAGCACTAAAAAAACAAACTTTTATAACAGCTAAACCAAACGTTTCCAATGTAAATTTCCACCTTTATATAGTGTAGAAAGGCATCCTGAAGCCTGGAAAGTCATTAATTTGATTGTCCAGTATTTCCTTCATGAGATATTGCAACACTTAGAAAAAGTGTACAGCGCCAGCAGACAATGAATTTTCAGCACTAAATAAACGAAACTTCATTAACAGCTAAAGTAAACGTTTCCAATGTAAATTTCCACCTTTATATAGTGTAAAAAGACATCCTGAAGCCTGGGCAGTCATTAATTTGATTGTCCAATATTTCCCTTATGAGATAATGCCTCTCATAGCAAATGTGTACAGTGCGAGCTGAAAATGCATTTACAGCACTAAAAAAACAAACTTTTATAACAGCTAAACCAAACGTTTCCAATGTAAATTTCCACCTTTATATAGTGTAAAAAGACATCCTGAAGCCTGGGCAGTCATTAATTTGATTGTCCAATATTTCCCTTATGAGATAATGCCTCTCATAGCAAATGTGTACAGCGCGAGCTGAAAATGCATTTACAGCACTAAAAAACCAAACTTTTATAACAGCTAAACCAAACGTTTCCAATGTAAATTTCCACCTTTATATAGTGTAGAAAGGCATCCTGAAGCATGGAAAGTCATTAATTTGATTGTCCAGTATTTCCTTCATGAGATATTGCAACACTTAGAAAAAGTGTACAGCGCCAGCAGACAATGAATTTTCAGCACTAAAAAAACGAAACTTCATTAACAGCTAAACCAAACGTTTCCAATGTAAATTTCCACATTTATAGAGTGTAAAAAGGCATCCTGAAGCCTGGGAAGTCATTAATTTGATTGTCCAGTATTTCCCTTATGAGATAATGCCTCACATAGCAAATGTGTACAGTGCGAGCTGAAAATGCATTTTCAGCACTAAAAAAACAAACTTATATAACACCTAAACCAAACGTTTCCAATGTAAATTTCCACCTTTATATAGTGTAAAAAGACATCCTGAAGCCTGGGCAGTCATTAATTTGATTGTCCAATATTTCCCTTATGAGATAATGCCTCTCATAGCAAATGTGTACAGCGCGAGCTGAAAATGCATTTACAGCACTAAAAAAACCAAACTTTTATAACAGCTAAACCAAACGTTTCCAATGTAAATTTCCACCTTTATATAGTGTAGAAAGGCATCCTGAAGCCTGGAAAGTCATTAATTTGATTGTCCAGTATTTCCTTCATGAGATATTGCAACATTTAGAAAAAGTGTACAGCGCCAGCAGACAATGAATTTTCAGCACTAAAAAAACGAAACTTCATTAACAGCTAAACTAAACGTTTCCAATGTAAATTTCCACCTTTATATAGTGTAAAAAGACATCCTGAAGCCCGGGCAGCCATTAATTTGATTGTCCAATATTTCCCTTATGAGATAATGCCTCTCATAGCAAATGTGTACAGCGCGAGCTGAAAATGCATTTACAGCACTAAAAAAACAAACTTTTATAACAGCTAAACCAAACGTTTCCAATGTAAATTTCCACCTTTATATAGTGTAAAAAGACATCCTGAAGCCTGCGCAGTCATTAATTTGATTGTCCAATATTTCCCTTATGAGATAATGCCTCTCATAGCAAATGTGTACAGCGCGAGCTGAAAATGCATTTACAGCACTAAAAAAACAAACTTTTATAACAGCTAAACCAAACGTTTCCAATGTAAATTTCTACCTTTATATAGTGTAGAAAGGCATCCTGAAGCCTGCAAAGTCATTAATTTGATTGTCCAGTATTTCCTTCATGAGATATTGCAACACTTAGAAAAAGTGTACAGCGCCAGCAGACAATGAATTTTCAGCACTAAAAAAACGAAACTTCATTAACAGCTAAACTAAACGTTTCCAATGTAAATTTCCACCTTTATATAGTGTAAAAAGACATTCTGAAGCCTGGGCAGTCATTAATTTGATTGTCCAATATTTCCCTTATGAGATAATGCCTCTCATAGCAAATGTGTACAGCGCGAGCTGAAAATGCATTTAGAGCACTAAAAAACCAAACTTTTATAACAGCTAAACCAAACGTTTCCAATGTAAATTTCCACCTTTATATAGTGTAGAAAGGCATCCTGAAGCCTGGAAAGTCATTAATTTGATTGTCCAGTATTTCCTTCATGAGATATTGCAACACTTAGAAAAAGTGTACAGCGCCAGCAGACAATGAATTTTCAGCACTAAAAAAACGAAACTTCATTAACAGCTAAACCAAACGTTTCCAATGTAAATTTCCACATTTATAGAGTGTAAAAAGGCATCCTGAAGCCTGGGAAGTCATTAATTTGATTGTCCAGTATTTCCCTTCTGAGATAATGCCTCACATAGCAAATGTGTACAGTGCGAGCTGAAAATGCATTTTCAGCACTAAAAAAACAAACTTTTATAACAGCTAAACTAAACGTTTCCAATGTAAATTTCCACCTTTATATATTGTAAAAAGACATCCTGAAGCCTGGGCAGTCATTAATTTGATTGTCCAATATTTCCCTTATGAGATAATGCCTCTCATAGCAAATGTGTACAGCGCGAGCTGAAAATTCATTTACAGCACTAAAAAAACAAACTTTTATAACAGCTAAACTAAACGTTTCCAATGTAAATTTCCACCTTTATATAGTGTAAAAAGACATCCTGAAGCCTGGGCAGTCATTAATTTGATTGTCCAATATTTCCCTTATGAGATAATGCCTCTCATAGCAAATGTGTACAGCGCGAGCTGAAAATGCATTTACAGCACTAAAAAACCAAACTTTTATAACAGCTAAACCAAACGTTTCCAATGTAAATTTCCACCTTTATATAGTGTAGAAAGGCATCCTGAAGCCTGGAAAGTCATTAATTTGATTGTCCAGTATTTCCTTCATGAGATATTGCAACACTTAGAAAAAGTGTACAGCGCCAGCAGACAATGAATTTTCAGCACTAAAAAAACGAAACTTCATTAACAGCTAAACCAAACGTTTCCAATGTAAATTTCCACATTTATAGAGTGTAAAAAGGCATCCTGAAGCCTGGGAAGTCATTAATTTGATTGTCCAGTATTTCCCTTATGAGATAATGCCTCACATAGCAAATGTGTACAGTGCGAGCTGAAAATGCATTTTCAGCACTAAAAAACCAAACTTTTATAACAGCTAAACCAAACGTTTCCAATGTAAATTTCCACCTTTATATAGTGTAAAAAGACATCCTGAAGCCTGGGCAGTCATTAATTTGATTGTCCAGTATTTCCCTTATGAGATAATGCCTCACATAGCAAATGTGTACAGCGCGAGCTGAAAATGCATTTACAGCACTAAAAAAACAAACTTTTATAACAGCTAAACTAAACGTTTCCAATGTAAATTTCCTCCTTTATATAGTGTAAAAAGACATCCTGAAGCCTGGGCAGTCATTAATTTGATTGTCCAATATTTCCCTTATGAGATAATGCCTCTCATAGCAAATGTGTACAGCGCGAGCTGAAAATGCATTTACAGCACTAAAAAACCAAACTTTTATAACAGCTAAACCAAACGTTTCCAATGTAAATTTCCACCTTTATATAGTGTAGAAAGGCATCCTGAAGCCTGGAAAGTCATTAATTTTATTGTCCAGTATTTCATTCATGAGATATTGCAACACTTAGAAAAAGTGTACAGCGCCAGCAGACAATGAATTTTCAGCACTAAAAAAACGAAACTTCATTAACAGCTAAACCAAACGTTTCCAATGTAAATTTCCACATTTATAGAGTGTAAAAAGGCATCCTGAAGCCTGGGAAGTCATTAATTTGATTGTCCAGTATTTCCCTTATGAGATAATGCCTCACATAGCAAATGTGTACAGTGCAAGCTGAAAATGCATTTTCAGCACTAAAAAACCAAACTTTTATAACAGCTAAACCAAACGTTTCCAATGTAAATTTCCACCTTTATATAGTGTAGAAAGGCATCCTGAAGCCTGGGCAGTCATTAATTTGATTGTCCAATATTTCCCTTATGAGATAATGCCTCTCATAGCAAATGTGTACAGCGCGAGCTGAAAATGCATTTACAGCACTAAAAAACCAAACTTTTATAACAGCTAAACCAAACGTTTCCAATGTAAATTTCCACCTTTATATAGTGTAGAAAGGCATCCTGAAGCCTGGAAAGTCATTAATTTGATTGTCCAGTATTTCCTTCATGAGATATTGCAACACTTAGAAAAAGTGTACAGCGCCAGTAGACAATGAATTTTCAGCACTAAAAAAACGAAACTTCATTAACAGCTAAACTAAACGTTTCCAATGTAAATTTCCACCTTTATATAGTGTAAAAAGACATCCTGAAGCCTGGGCAGTCATTAATTTGATTGTCCAATATTTCCCTTATGAGATAATGCCTCTCATAGCAAATGTGTACAGCGCGAGCTGAAAATGCATTTACAGCACTAAAAAACCAAACTTTTATAACAGCTAAACCAAACGTTTCCAATGTAAATTTCCACCTTTATATAGTGTAGAAAGGCATCCTGGAGCCTGGAAAGTCATTAATTTGATTGTCCAGTATTTCCTTCATGAGATATTGCAACACTTAGAAAAAGTGTACAGCGCCAGCAGACAATGAATTTTCAGCACTAAAAAAACCAAACTTTTATAACAGCTAAACCAAACGTTTCCAATGTAAATTTCCACCTTTATATAGTGTAAAAAGACATCCTGAAGCCTGGGCAGTCATTAATTTGATTGTCCAGTATTTCCCTTATGAGATAATGCCTCACATAGCAAATGTGTACAGCGCGAGCTGAAAATGCATTTACAGCACTAAAAAACCAAACTTTTATAACAGCTAAACCAAACGTTTCCAATGTAAATTTCCACCTTTATATAGTGTAGAAAGGCATCCTGGAGCCTGGAAAGTCATTAATTTGATTGTCCAGTATTTCCTTCATGAGATATTGCAACACTTAGAAAAAGTGTACAGCGCCAGCAGACAATGAATTTCCAGCACTAAAAAAACGAAACTTCATTAACAGCTAAACTAAACGTTTCCAATGTAAATTTCCACCTTTATATAGTGTAAAAAGACATCCTGAAGCCTGGGCAGTCATTAATTTGATTGTCCAATATTTCCCTTATGAGATAATGCCTCTCATAGCAAATGTGTACAGCGCGAGCTGAAAATGCATTTACAGCACTAAAAAACCAAACTTTTATAACAGCTAAACTAAACGTTTCCAATGTAAATTTCCACCTTTATATAGTGTAGAAAGGCATCCTGAAGCCTGGAAAGTCATTAATTTGATTGTCCAGTATTTCCTTCATGAGATATTGCAACACTTAGAAAAAGTGTACAGCGCCAGCAGACAATGAATTTTCAGCACTAAAAAAACGAAACTTCATTAACAGCTAAACCAAACGTTTCCAATGTAAATTTCCACATTTATAGAGTGTAAAAAGGCATCCTGAAGCCTGGGAAGTCATTAATTTGATTGTCCAGTATTTCCCTTATGAGATAATGCCTCACATAGCAAATGTGTACAGTGCGAGCTGAAAATGCATTTTCAGCACTAAAAAAACAAACTTTTATAACAGCTAAACCAAACGTTTCCAATGTAAATTTCCACCTTTATATAGTGTAAAAAGACATCCTGAAGCCTGGGCAGTCATTAATTTGATTGTCCAGTATTTCCCTTATGAGATAATGCCTCACATAGCAAATGTGTACAGCGCGAGCTGAAAATGCATTTACAGCACTAAAAAAACAAACTTTTATAACAGCTAAACTAAACGTTTCCAATGTAAATTTCCACCTTTATATAGTGTAAAAAGACATCCTGAAGCCTGGGCAGTCATTAATTTGATTGTCCAATATTTCCCTAATGAGATAATGCCTCTCATAGCAAATGTGTACAGCGCGAGCTGAAAATGCATTTACAGCACTAAAAACCCAAACTTTTATAACAGCTAAACCAAACGTTTCCAATGTAAATTTCCACCTTTATATAGTGTAGAAAGGCATCCTGAAGCCTGGAAAGTCATTAATTTGATTGTCCAGTATTTCCTTCATGAGATATTGCAACACTTAGAAAAGGTGTACAGCGCCAGCAGACAATGAATTTTCAGCACTAAAAAATCGAAACTTCATTAACAGCTAAACCAAACGTTTCCAAAGTAAATTTCCACCTTTATATAGTGTAGAAAGGCATCCTGAAGCCTGGAAAGTCATTAATTTGATTGTCCAGTATTTCCTTCATGAGATATTGCAACACTTAGAAAAGGTGTACAGCGCCAGCAGACAATGAATTTTCAGCACTAAAAAAACGAAACTTCATTAACAGCTAAACCAAACGTTTCCAATGTAAATTTCCACATTTATAGAGTGTAAAAAGGCATCCTGAAGCCTGGGAAGTCATTAATTTGATTGTCCAGTATTTCCCTTATGAGATAATGCCTCACATAGCAAATGTGTACAGTTCGAGCTGAAAATGCATTTGCAGCACTAAAAAACCAAACTTTTATAACAGCTAAACCAAACGTTTCCAATGTAAATTTCCACCTTTATATAGTGTAGAAAGGCATCCTGAAGCCTGGAAAGTCATTGATTTGATTGTCCAGTATTTCCTTCATGAGATATTGCAACACTTAGAAAAAGTGTACAGCGCCAGCAGACAATGAATTTTCAGCACTAAAAAAACGAAACTTCATTAACAGCTAAACTAAACGTTTCCAATGTAAATTTCCACCTTTATATAGAGTAAAAAGACATCCTGAAGCCTGGGCAGCCATTTATTTGATTGTCCAATATTTCCCTTATGAGATAATGCCTCTCATAGCAAATGTGTACAGCACGAGCTGAAAATGCATTTACAGCACTAAAAAACCAAACTTTTATAACAGCTAAACCAAACGTTTCCAATGTAAATTTCCACCTTTATATAGTGTAAAAAGACATCCTGAAGCCTGGGCAGTCATTAATTTGATTGTCCAATATTTCCCTTATGAGATAATGCCTCTCATAGCAAATGTGTACAGCGCGAGCTGAAAATGCATTTACAGCACTAAAAAAACCAAACTTTTATAACAGCTAAACCAAACGTTTCCAATGTAAATTTCCACCTTTATATAGTGTAGAAAGGCACCCTGAAGCCTGGAAAGTCATTAATTTGATTGTCCAGTATTTCCTTCATGAGATATTGCAACACTTAGAAAAAGTGTACAGCGCCAGCAGACAATGAATTTTCAGCACTAAAAAAACGAAACTTCATTAACAGCTAAACCAAACGTTTCCAATGTAAATTTCCACATTTATAGAGTGTAAAAAGGCATCCTGAAGCCTGGGAAGTCATTAATTTGATTGTCCAGTATTTCCCTTATGAGATAATGCCTCACATAGCAAATGTGTACAGTGCGAGCTGAAAATGCATTTTCAGCACTAAAAAACCAAACTTTTATAACAGCTAAACCAAACGTTTCCAATGTAAATTTCCACCTTTATATAGTGTAAAAAGACATCCTGAAGCCTGGGCAGTCATTAATTCGATTGTCCAATATTTCCTTTATGAGATAATGCCTCTCATAGGCAAATGTATACAGCGCGAGCTGAAAATGCATTTACAGCACTAAAAAACCAAACTTTTATAACAGCTAAACCAAACTTTCCAATGTAAATTTCCACCTTTATATAGTGTAAAAAGGCATCCTGAAGCCTGGGAAGTCATTAATTTGATTGTCCAGTATTTCCCTTATGAGATAATGCCTCACATAGCAAATGTGTACAGTGCGAAGCTGAAAATGCATTTTCAGCACTAAAAAACCAAACTTTTATAACAGCTAAACCAAACGTTTCCAATGTAAATTTCCACCTTTATATAGTGTAAAAAGACATCCTGAAGCCTGGGCAGTCATTAATTCGATTGTCCAATATTTCCTTTATGAGATAATGCCTCTCATAGCAAATGTGTACAGCGCGAGCTGAAAATGCTATTTCAGCACTAAAAAACCAAACTTTTATAACACCTAAACCAAACGTTTCCAATGTAAATTTCCTCCTTTATATAGTGTAAAAAGACATCCTGAAGCCTGGGCAGTCATTAATTTGATTGTCCAATATTTCCCTTATGAGATAATGCCTCTCATAGCAAATGTGTACAGCGCGAGCTGAAAATGCATTTACAGCACTAAGAAAACAAACTTTTATAACAGCTAAACCAAACGTTTCCAATGTAAATTTCCACCTTTATATAGTGTAGAAAGGCATCCTGAAGCCTGGAAAGTCATTAATTTGATTGTCCAGTATTTCCTTCATGAGATATTGCAACATTTAGAAAAAGTGTACAGCGCCAGCAGACAATGAATTTTCAGCACTAAAAAAACGAAACTTCATTAACAGCTAAACTAAACGTTTCCCATGTAAATTTCCACCTTTATATAGTGTAAAAAGACATCCTGAAGCCCGGGCAGCCATTAATTTGATTGTCCAATATTTCCCTTATGAGATAATGCCTCTCATAGCAAATGTGTACAGCGCGAGCTGAAAATGCATTTACAGCACTAAAAAACCAAACTTTTATAACAGCTAAACCAAACGTTTCCAATGTAAATTTCCACCTTTATATAGTGTAAAAAGACATCCTGAAGCCTGGGCAGTCATTAATTTGATTGTCCAATATTTCCCTTATGAGATAATGCCTCTCATAGCAAATGTGTACAGCGCGAGCTGAAAATGCATTTACAGCACTAAGAAAACAAACTTTTATAACAGCTAAACCAAACGTTTCCAATGTAAATTTCCACCTTTATATAGTGTAGAAAGGCATCCTGAAGCCTGGAAAGTCATTAATTTGATTGTCCAGTATTTCCTTCATGAGATATTGCAACACTTAGAAAAAGTGTACAGCGCCAGCAGACAATGAATTTTCAGCACTAAAAAAACGAAACTTCATTAACAGCTAAACTAAATGTTTCCAATGTAAATTTCCACCTTTATATAGTGTAAAAAGACATCCTGAAGCCTGGGCAGTCATTAATTTGATTGTCCAATATTTCCCTTATGAGATAATGCCTCTCATAGCAAATGTGTACAGCGCGAGCTGAAAATGCATTTACAGCACTAAAAAACCAAACTTTTATAACAGCTAAACCAAACGTTTCCAATGTAAATTTCCACCTTTATATAGTGTAAAAAGCCATCCTGAAGCCTGGAAAGTCTTTAATTTGATTGTCCAGTATTTCCTTCATGAGATATTGCAACACTTAGAAAAAGTGTACAGCGCCAGCAGACAATGAATTTCCAGCACTAAAAAAACGAAACTTCATTAACAGCTAAACTAAACGTTTCCAATGTAAATTTCCACCTTTATATAGTGTAAAAAGACATCCTGAAGCCTGGGCAGTCATTAATTTGATTGTCCAATATTTCCCTTATGAGATAATGCCTCTCATAGCAAATGTGTACAGCGCGAGCTGAAAATGCATTTACAGCACTAAAAAACCAAACTTTTATAACAGCTAAACCAAACGTTTCCAATGTAAATTTCCACCTTTATATAGTGTAGAAAGGCATCCTGAAGCCTGGAAAGTCATTAATTTGATTGTCCAGTATTTCCTTCATGAGATATTGCAACACTTAGAAAAAGTGTACAGCGCCAGCAGACAATGAATTTTCAGCACTAAAAAAACGAAACTTCATTAACAGCTAAACCAAACGTTTCCAATGTAAATTTCCACATTTATAGAGTGTAAAAAGGCATCCTGAAGCCTGGGAAGTCATTAATTTGATTGTCCAGTATTTCCCTTATGAGATAATGCCTCACATAGCAAATGTGTACAGTGCGAGCTGAAAATGCATTTTCAGCACTAAAAAACCAAACTTTTATAACAGCTAAACCAAACGTTTCCAATGTAAATTTCCACCTTTATATAGTGTAAAAAGACATCCTGAAGCCTGGGCAGTCATTAATTTGATTGTCCAGTATTTCCCTTATGAGATAATGCCTCACATAGCAAATGTGTACAGCGCGAGCTGAAAATGCATTTACAGCACTAAAAAAACAAACTTTTATAACAGCTAAACCAAACGTTTCCAATGTAAATTTCCACATTTATAGAGTGTAAAAATGCATCCTGAAGCCTGGGAAGTCATTAATTTGATTGTCCAGTATTTCCCTTATGAGATAATGCCTCACATAGCAAATATGTACAGTGCGAGCTGAAAATGCATTTTCAGCACTAAAAAACCAAACTTTTATAACAGCTAAACCAAACGTTTCCAATGTAAATTTCCACCTTTATATAGTGTAAAAAGACATCCTGAAGCCTGGGCAGTCATTAATTTGATTGTCCAATATTTCCCTTATGAGATAATGCCTCTCATAGCAAATGTGTACAGCGCGAGCTGAAAATGCATTTACAGCACTAAAAAACCAAACTTTTATAACAGCTAAACCAAACGTTTCCAATGTAAATTTCCACCTTTATATAGTGTAGAAAGGCATCCTGAAGCCTGGAAAGTCATAAATTTGATTGTCCAGTATTTCCTTCATGAGATATTGCAACACTTAGAAAAAGTGTACAGCGCCAGTAGACAATGAATTTTCAGCACTAAAAAAACGAAACTTCATTAACAGCTAAACTAAACGTTTCCAATGTAAATTTCCACCTTTATATAGTGTAAAAAGACATCCTGAAGCCTGGGCAGTCATTAATTTGATTGTCCAATATTTCCCTTATGAGATAATGCCTCTCATAGCAAATGTGTACAGCGCGAGCTGAAAATGCATTTACAGCACTAAAAAACCAAACTTTTATAACAGCTAAACCAAACGTTTCCAATGTAAATTTCCACCTTTATATAGTGTAGAAAGGCATCCTGGAGCCTGGAAAGTCATTAATTTGATTGTCCAGTATTTCCTTCATGAGATATTGCAACACTTAGAAAAAGTGTACAGCGCCAGCAGACAATGAATTTTCAGCACTAAAAAAACCAAACTTTTATAACAGCTAAACCAAACGTTTCCAATGTAAATTTCCACCTTTATATAGTGTAAAAAGACATCCTGAAGCCTGGGCAGTCATTAATTTGATTGTCCAGTATTTCCCTTATGAGATAATGCCTCACATAGCAAATGTGTACAGCGCGAGCTGAAAATGCATTTACAGCACTAAAAAAACAAACTTTTATAACAGCTAAACCAAACGTTTCCAATGTAAATTTCCACCTTTATATAGTGTAGAAAGGCATCATGAAGCCTGGAAAGTCATTAATTTGATTGTCCAGTATTTCCTACATGAGATATTGCAAAACTTAGAAAAAGTGTACAGCGCCAGCAGACAATGAATTTTCAGCACTAAAAAAACGAAACTTCATTAACAGCTAAACCAAACGTTTCCAATGTAAATTTCCACATTTATAGAGTGTAAAAAGGCATCCTGAAGCCTGGGAAGTCATTAATTTGATTGTCCAGTATTTCCCTTATGAGATAATGCCTCACATAGCAAATGTGTACAGTGCGAGCTGAAAATGCATTTTCAGCACTAAAAAACCAAACTTATATAACACCTAAACCAAACGTTTCCAATGTAAATTTCCACCTTTATATAGTGTAAAAAGACATCCTGAAACCTGGGCAGTCATTAATTTGATTGTCCAATATTTCCCTTATGAGATAATGCCTCTCATAGCAAATGTGTACAGCGCGAGCTGAAAATGCATTTACAGCACTAAAAAACCAAACTTTTATAACAGCTAAACCAAACGTTTCCAATGTAAATTTCCACCTTTATATAGTGTAAAAAGACATCCTGAAGCCTGGGCAGTCATTAATTTGATTGTCCAATATTTCCCTTATGAGATAATGCCTCTCATAGCAAATGTGTACAGCGCGAGCTGAAAATGCATTTTCAGCACTAAAAAACCAAACTTTTATAACAGCTAAACCAAACGTTTCAAATGTAAATTTCCACCTTTATATAGTGTAAAAAGACATCCTGAAGCCTGGGCAGTCATTAATTTGATTGTCCAATATTTCCCTTATGAGATAATGCCTCTCATAGCAAATGTGTACAGCGCGAGCTGAAAATGCATTTACAGCACTAAAAAACCAAACTTTTATAACAGCTAAACCAAACGTTTCCAATGTAAATTTCCACCTTTATATAGTGTAGAAAGGCATCCTGAAGCCTGGAAAGTCATTAATTTGATTGTCCAGTATTTCCTACATGAGATATTGCAAAACTTAGAAAAAGTGTACAGCGCCAGCAGACAATGAATTTTCAGCACTAAAAAAACGAAACTTCATTAACAGCTAAACCAAACGTTTCCAATGTAAATTTCCACATTTATAGAGTGTAAAAAGGCATCCTGAAGCCTGGGAAGTCATTAATTTGATTGTCCAGTATTTCCCTTATGAGATAATGCCTCACATAGCAAATGTGTACAGCGCGAGCTGAAAATGCATTTACAGCACTAAAAAACCAAACTTTTATAACAGCTAAACCAAACGTTTCCAATGTAAATTTCCACCTTTATATAGTGTAGAAAGGCATCCTGAAGCCTGGAAAGTGATTAATTTGATTGTCCAGTATTTCCTTCATGAGATATTGCAACACTTAGAAAAAGTGTACAGCGCCAGCAGACAATGAATTTTCTGCACTAAAAAACCGAAACTTCATTAACAGCTAAACTAAACGTTTCCAATGTAAATTTCCACCTTTATATAGTGTAAAAAGACATCCTGAAGCCTGGGCAGTCATTAATTTGATTGTCCAATATTTCCCTTATGAGATAATGCCTCTCATAGCAAATGTGTACAGCGCGAGCTGAAAATGCATTTACAGCACTAAAAAACCAAACTTTTATAACAGCTAAACCAAACGTTTCCAATGTAAATTTCCACCTTTATATAGTGTAGAAAGGCATCCTGAAGCCTGGAAAGTCATTAATTTGATTGTCCAGTATTTCCTTCATGAGATATTGCAACACTTAGAAAAAGTGTACAGCGCCAGCAGACAATGAATTTTCAGCACTAAAAAAACGAAACTTCATTAACAGCTAAACCAAACGTTTCCAATGTAAATTTCCACATTTATAGAGTGTAAAAAGGCATCCTGAAGCCTGGGAAGTCATTAATTTGATTGTCCAGTATTTCCCTTATGAGATAATGCCTCACATAGCAAATGTGTACAGTGCGAGCTGAAAATGCATTTTCAGCACTAAAAAACCAAACTTTTATAACAGCTAAACCAAACGTTTCCAATGTAAATTTCCACCTTTATATAGTGTAAAAAGACATCCTGAAGCCTGGGCAGTCATTAATTTGATTGTCCAGTATTTCCCTTATGAGATAATGCCTCACATAGCAAATGTGTACAGCGCGAGCTGAAAATGCATTTACAGCACTAAAAAAACAAACTTTTATAACAGCTAAACTAAACGTTTCCAATGTAAATTTCCACCTTTATATAGTGTAAAAAGACATCCTGAAGCCTGGGCAGTCATTAATTTGATTGTCCAATATTTCCCTTATGAGATAATGCCTCTCATAGCAAATGTGTACAGCGCGAGCTGAAAATGCATTTACAGCACTAAAAACCCAAACTTTTATAACAGCTAAACCAAACGTTTCCAATGTAAATTTCCACCTTTATATAGTGTAGAAAGGCATCCTGAAGCCTGGAAAGTCATTAATTTGATTGTCCAGTATTTCCTTCATGAGATATTGCAACACTTAGAAAAGGTGTACAGCGCCAGCAGACAATGAATTTTCAGCACTAAAAAATCGAAACTTCATTAACAGCTAAACCAAACGTTTCCAATGTAAATTTCCACCTTTATATAGTGTAGAAAGGCATCCTGAAGCCTGGAAAGTCATTAATTTGATTGTCCAGTATTTCCTTCATGAGATATTGCAACACTTAGAAAAGGTGTACAGCGCCAGCAGACAATGAATTTTCAGCACTAAAAAAACGAAACTTCATTAACAGCTAAACCAAACGTTTCCAATGTAAATTTCCACATTTATAGAGTGTAAAAAGGCATCCTGAAGCCTGGGAAGTCATTAATTTGATTGTCCAGTATTTCCCTTATGAGATAATGCCTCACATAGCAAATGTGTACAGTTCGAGCTGAAAATGCATTTACAGCACTAAAAAACCAAACTTTTATAACAGCTAAACCAAACGTTTCCAATGTAAATTTCCACCTTTATATAGTGTAGAAAGGCATCCTGAAGCCTGGAAAGTCATTGATTTGATTGTCCAGTATTTCCTTCATGAGATATTGCAACACTTAGAAAAAGTGTACAGCGCCAGCAGACAATGAATTTTCAGCACTAAAAAAACGAAACTTCATTAACAGCTAAACTAAACGTTTCCAATGTAAATTTCCACCTTTATATAGAGTAAAAAGACATCCTGAAGCCTGGGCAGCCATTTATTTGATTGTCCAATATTTCCCTTATGAGATAATGCCTCTCATAGCAAATGTGTACAGCGCGAGCTGAAAATGCATTTACAGCACTAAAAAACCAAACTTTTATAACAGCTAAACCAAACGTTTCCAATGTAAATTTCCACCTTTATATAGTGTAAAAAGACATCCTGAAGCCTGGGCAGTCATTAATTTGATTGTCCAATATTTCCCTTATGAGATAATGCCTCTCATAGCAAATGTGTACAGCGCGAGCTGAAAATGCATTTACAGCACTAAAAAAACCAAACTTTTATAACAGCTAAACCAAACGTTTCCAATGTAAATTTCCACCTTTATATAGTGTAGAAAGGCACCCTGAAGCCTGGAAAGTCATTAATTTGATTGTCCAGTATTTCCTTCATGAGATATTGCAACACTTAGAAAAAGTGTACAGCGCCAGCAGACAATGAATTTTCAGCACTAAAAAAACGAAACTTCATTAACAGCTAAACCAAACGTTTCCAATGTAAATTTCCACATTTATAGAGTGTAAAAAGGCATCCTGAAGCCTGGGAAGTCATTAATTTGATTGTCCAGTATTTCCCTTATGAGATAATGCCTCACATAGCAAATGTGTACAGTGCGAGCTGAAAATGCATTTTCAGCACTAAAAAACCAAACTTTTATAACAGCTAAACCAAACGTTTCCAATGTAAATTTCCACCTTTATATAGTGTAAAAAGACATCCTGAAGCCTGGGCAGTCATTAATTCGATTGTCCAATATTTCCTTTATGAGATAATGCCTCTCATAGGCAAATGTATACAGCGCGAGCTGAAAATGCATTTACAGCACTAAAAAACCAAACTTTTATAACAGCTAAACCAAACTTTCCAATGTAAATTTCCACCTTTATATAGTGTAAAAAGGCATCCTGAAGCCTGGGAAGTCATTAATTTGATTGTCCAGTATTTCCCTTATGAGATAATGCCTCACATAGCAAATGTGTACAGTGCGAGCTGAAAATGCATTTTCAGCACTAAAAAAACGAAACTTCATTAACAGCTAAACCAAACGTTTCCAATGTAAATTTCCACATTTATAGAGTGTAAAAAGGCATCCCGAAGCCTGGGAAGTCATTAATTTGATTGTCCAGTATTTCCCTTATGAGATAATGCCTCACATAGCAAATGTGTACAGTGCGAGCTGAAAATGCATTTTCAGCACTAAAAAACCAAACTTTTATAACAGCGAAACCAAACGTTTCCAATGTAAATTTCCACCTTTATATAGTGTAAAAAGACATCCTGAAGCCTGGGCAGTCATTAATTTGATTGTCCAAAATTTCCCTTATGAGATAATGCCTCTCATAGCAAATGTGTACAGCGCGAGCTGAAAATGCATTTACAGCACTAAAAAACCAAACTTTTATAACAGCTAAACCAAACGTTTCCAATGTAAATTTCTACCTTTATATAGTGTAGAAAGGCATCCTGAAGCCTGGAAAGTCATTAATTTGATTGTCCAGTATTTCCTTCATGAGATATTGCAACACTTAGAAAAAGTGTACAGCGCCAGCAGACAATGAATTTTCAGCACTAAAAAAACGAAACTTCATTAACAGCTAAACTAAACGTTTCCAATGTAAATTTCCATCTTTATATAGTGTAAAAAGACATCCTGAAGCCTGGGCAGTCATTAATTTGATTGTCCAGTATTTCCCTTATGAGATAATGCCTCACATAGCAAATGTGTACAGTGCGAGCTGAAAATGCATTTTCAGCACTAAAAAACCAAACTTTTATAACAGCGAAACCAAACGTTTCCAATGTAAATTTCCACCTTTATATAGTGTAAAAAGACATCCTGAAGCCTGGGCAGTCATTAATTTGATTGTCCAAAATTTCCCTTATGAGATAATGCCTCTCATAGCAAATGTGTACAGCGCGAGCTGAAAATGCATTTACAGCACTAAAAAACCAAACTTTTATAACAGCTAAACCAAACGTTTCCAATGTAAATTTCTACCTTTATATAGTGTAGAAAGGCATCCTGAAGCCTGGAAAGTCATTAATTTGATTGTCCAGTATTTCCTTCATGAGATATTGCAACACTTAGAAAAAGTGTACAGCGCCAGCAGACAATGAATTTTCAGCACTAAAAAAACGAAACTTCATTAACAGCTAAACTAAACGTTTCCAATGTAAATTTCCATCTTTATATAGTGTAAAAAGACATCCTGAAGCCTGGGCAGTCATTAATTTGATTGTCCAATATTTCCCTTATGAGATAATGCCTCTCATAGCAAATGTGTACAGCGCGAGCTGAAAATGCATTTACAGCACTAAAAAACCAAACTTTTATAACAGCTAAACCAAACGTTTCCAATGTAAATTTCCACCTTTATATAGTGTAGAAAGGCATCCTGAAGCCTGGAAAGTCATTAATTTGATTGTCCAGTATTTCCTTCATGAGATATTGCAACACTTAGAAAAAGTGTACAGCGCCAGCAGACAATGAATTTTCAGCACTAAAAAAACGAAACTTCATTAACAGCTAAACCAAACGTTTCCAATGTAAATTTCCACATTTATAGAGTGTAAAAAGGCATCCTGAAGCCTGGGAAGTCATTAATTTGATTGTCCAGTATTTCCCTTATGAGATAATGCCTCACATAGCAAATGTGTACAGTGCGAGCTGAAAATGCATTTTCAGCACTAAAAAACCAAACTTTTATAACAGCTAAACCAAACGTTTCCAATGTAAATTTCCACCTTTATATAGTGTAAAAAGACATCCTGAAGCCTGGGCAGTCATTAATTTGATTGTCCAGTATTTCCCTTATGAGATAATGCCTCACATAGCAAATGTGTACAGCGCGAGCTGAAAATGCATTTACAGCACTAAAAAAACAAACTTTTATAACAGCTAAACTAAACGTTTCCAATGTAAATTTCCACCTTTATATAGTGTAAAAAGACATCCTGAAGCCTGGGCAGTCATTAATTTGATTGTCCAATATTTCCCTTATGAGATAATGCCTCTCATAGCAAATGTGTACAGCGCGAGCTGAAAATGCATTTACGTGACTAAAAACCCAAACTTTTATAACAGCTAAACCAAACGTTTCCAATGTAAATTTCCACCTTTATATAGTGTAGAAAGGCATCTTGAAGCCTGGAAAGTCATTAATTTGATTGTCCAGTATTTCCTTCATGAGATATTGCAACACTTAGAAAAGGTGTACAGCGCCAGCAGACAATGAATTTTCAGCACTAAAAAACGAAACTTCATTAACAGCTAAACCAAACGTTTCCAATGTAAATTTCCACATTTATAGAGTGTAAAAAGGCATCCTGAAGCCTGGGAAGTCATTAATTTGATTGTCCAGTATTTCCCTTATGAGATAATGCCTCACATAGCAAATGTGTACAGTGCGAGCTGAAAATGCATTTTCAGCACTAAAAAACCAAACTTTTATAACAGCTAAACCAAACGTTTCCAATGTAAATTTCCACCTTTATATAGTGTAAAAAGACATCCTGAAGCCTGGGCAGTCATTAATTCGATTGTCCAATATTTCCTTTATGAGATAATGCCTCTCATAGCAAATGTGTACAGCGCGAGCTGAAAATGCATTAACAGCACTAAAAAACCAAACTTTTATAACAGCTAAACCAAACGTTTCCAATGTAAATTTTCACCTTTATATAGTGTAAAAAGGCATCCTGAAGCCTGGAAAGTCATTAATTTGATTGTCCAGTATTTCCTTCATGAGATAATGCCTCACATAGCAAATGTGTACAGTGCGAGCTGAAAATGCATTTTCAGCACTAAAAAACCAAACTTTTATAACAGCTAAACCAAACGTTTCCAATGTAAATTCCACCTTTATATAGTGTAAAAAGACATCCTGAAGCCTGGGCAGTCATTAATTTGATTGTCCAATATTTCCCTTATGAGATAATGCCTCTCATAGCAAATGTGTACAGCGCGAGCTGAAAATGCATTTACAGCACTAAAAAACCAAACTTTTATAACAGCTAAACCAAACGTTTCCAATGTAAATTTCCACCTTTATATAGTGTAGAAAGGCATCCTGAAGCCTGGAAAGTCATTAATTTGATTGTCCAGTATTTCCTTCATAAGATATTGCAACACTTAGAAAAAGTGTACAGCGCCAGGAGACAATGAATTTTCAGCACTAAAAAACCGAAACTTCATTAACAGCTAAACTAAACGTTTCCAATGTAAATTTCCACCTTTATATAGTGTAAAAAGACATCCTGAAGCCTGGGCAGCCATTAATTTGATTGTCCAATATTTCCCTTATGAGATAATGCCTCTCATAGCAAATGTGTACAGCGCGAGCTGAAAATGCATTTACAGCACTAAAAAACCAAACTTTTATAACAGCTAAACCAAACGTTTCCAATGTAAATTTCCACCTTTATATAGTGTAAAAAGACATCCTGAAGCCTGGGCAGTCATTAATTTGATTGTCCAGTATTTCCCTTATGAGATAATGCCTCACATAGCAAATGTGTACAGCGCGAGCTGAAAATGCATTTACAGCACTAAAAAAACAAACTTTTATAACAGCTAAACTAAACGTTTCCAATGTAAATTTCCACCTTTATATAGTGTAAAAAGACATCCTGAAGCCTGGGCAGCCATTAATTTGATTGTCCAATATTTCCCTTATGAGATAATGCCTCTCATAGCAAATGTGTACAGCGCGAGCTGAAAATGCATTTACAGCACTAAAAAAACAAACTTTTATAACAGCTAAACCAAACGTTTCCAATGTAAATTTCCACCTTTATATAGTGTAGAAAGGCATCCTGAAGCCTGGAAAGTCATTAATTTGATTGTCCAGTATTTCCTTCATGAGATATTGCAACACTTAGAAAAAGTGTACAGCGCCAGCAGACAATGAATTTTCAGCACTAAAAAAACGAAACTTCATTAACAGCTAAACCAAACGTTTCCAATGTAAATTTCCACATTTATAGAGTGTAAAAAGGCATCCTGAAGCCTGGGAAGTCATTAATTTGATTGTCCAGTATTTCCCTTATGAGATAATGCCTCACATAGCAAATGTGTACAGTGCGAGCTGAAAATGCATTTTCAGCACTAAAAAACCAAACTTTTATAACAGCTAAACCAAACGTTTCCAATGTAAATTTCCACCTTTATATAGTGTAAAAAGACATCCTGAAGCCTGGGCAGTCATTAATTCGATTGTCCAATATTTCCTTTATGAGATAATGCCTCTCATAGGCAAATGTATACAGCGCGAGCTGAAAATGCATTTACAGCACTAAAAAACCAAACTTTTATAACAGCTAAACCAAACTTTCCAATGTAAATTTCCACCTTTATATAGTGTAAAAAGGCATCCTGAAGCCTGGGAAGTCATTAATTTGATTGTCCAGTATTTCCCTTATGAGATAATGCCTCACATAGCAAATGTGTACAGTGCGAGCTGAAAATGCATTTTCAGCACTAAAAAAACGAAACTTCATTAACAGCTAAACCAAACGTTTCCAATGTAAATTTCCACATTTATAGAGTGTAAAAAGGCATCCCGAAGCCTGGGAAGTCATTAATTTGATTGTCCAGTATTTCCCTTATGAGATAATGCCTCACATAGCAAATGTGTACAGTGCGAGCTGAAAATGCATTTTCAGCACTAAAAAACCAAACTTTTATAACAGCGAAACCAAACGTTTCCAATGTAAATTTCCACCTTTATATAGTGTAAAAAGACATCCTGAAGCCTGGGCAGTCATTAATTTGATTGTCCAAAATTTCCCTTATGAGATAATGCCTCTCATAGCAAATGTGTACAGCGCGAGCTGAAAATGCATTTACAGCACTAAAAAACCAAACTTTTATAACAGCTAAACCAAACGTTTCCAATGTAAATTTCTACCTTTATATAGTGTAGAAAGGCATCCTGAAGCCTGGAAAGTCATTAATTTGATTGTCCAGTATTTCCTTCATGAGATATTGCAACACTTAGAAAAAGTGTACAGCGCCAGCAGACAATGAATTTTCAGCACTAAAAAAACGAAACTTCATTAACAGCTAAACTAAACGTTTCCAATGTAAATTTCCATCTTTATATAGTGTAAAAAGACATCCTGAAGCCTGGGCAGTCATTAATTTGATTGTCCAATATTTCCCTTATGAGATAATGCCTCTCATAGCAAATGTGTACAGCGCGAGCTGAAAATGCATTTACAGCAATAAAAAACCAAACTTTTATAACAGCTAAACCAAACGTTTCCAATGTAAATTTCCACCTTTATATAGTGTAGAAAGGCATCCTGAAGCCTGGAAAGTCATTAATTTGATTGTCCAGTATTTCCTTCATGAGATATTGCAACACTTAGAAAAAGTGTACAGCGCCAGCAGACAATGAATTTTCAGCACTAAAAAAACGAAACTTCATTAACAGCTAAACCAAACGTTTCCAATGTAAATTTCCACATTTATAGAGTGTAAAAAGGCATCCTGAAGCCTGGGAAGTCATTAATTTGATTGTCCAGTATTTCCCTTATGAGATAATGCCTCACATAGCAAATGTGTACAGTGCGAGCTGAAAATGCATTTTCAGCACTAAAAAACCAAACTTTTATAACAGCTAAACCAAACGTTTCCAATGTAAATTTCCACCTTTATATAGTGTAAAAAGACATCCTGAAGCCTGGGCAGTCATTAATTTGATTGTCCAGTATTTCCCTTATGAGATAATGCCTCACATAGCAAATGTGTACAGCGCGAGCTGAAAATGCATTTACAGCACTAAAAAAACAAACTTTTATAACAGCTAAACTAAACGTTTCCAATGTAAATTTCCACCTTTATATAGTGTAAAAAGACATCCTGAAGCCTGGGCAGTCATTAATTTGATTGTCCAATATTTCCCTTATGAGATAATGCCTCTCATAGCAAATGTGTACAGCGCGAGCTGAAAATGCATTTACGGGACTAAAAACCCAAACTTTTATAACAGCTAAACCAAACGTTTCCAATGTAAATTTCCACCTTTATATAGTGTAGAAAGGCATCTTGAAGCCTGGAAAGTCATTAATTTGATTGTCCAGTATTTCCTTCATGAGATATTGCAACACTTAGAAAAGGTGTACAGCGCCAGCAGACAATGAATTTTCAGCACTAAAAAACGAAACTTCATTAACAGCTAAACCAAACGTTTCCAATGTAAATTTCCACATTTATAGAGTGTAAAAAGGCATCCTGAAGCCTGGGAAGTCATTAATTTGATTGTCCAGTATTTCCCTTATGAGATAATGCCTCACATAGCAAATGTGTACAGTGCGAGCTGAAAATGCATTTTCAGCACTAAAAAACCAAACTTTTATAACAGCTAAACCAAACGTTTCCAATGTAAATTTCCACCTTTATATAGTGTAAAAAGACATCCTGAAGCCTGGGCAGTCATTAATTCGATTGTCCAATATTTCCTTTATGAGATAATGCCTCTCATAGCAAATGTGTACAGCGCGAGCTGAAAATGCATTAACAGCACTAAAAAACCAAACTTTTATAACAGCTAAACCAAACGTTTCCAATGTAAATTTTCACCTTTATATAGTGTAAAAAGGCATCCTGAAGCCTGGAAAGTCATTAATTTGATTGTCCAGTATTTCCTTCATGAGATAATGCCTCACATAGCAAATGTGTACAGTGCGAGCTGAAAATGCATTTTCAGCACTAAAAAACCAAACTTTTATAACAGCTAAACCAAACGTTTCCAATGTAAATTCCACCTTTATATAGTGTAAAAAGACATCCTGAAGCCTGGGCAGTCATTAATTTGATTGTCCAATATTTCCCTTATGAGATAATGCCTCTCATAGCAAATGTGTACAGCGCGAGCTGAAAATGCATTTACAGCACTAAAAAACCAAACTTTTATAACAGCTAAACCAAACGTTTCCAATGTAAATTTCCACCTTTATATAGTGTAGAAAGGCATCCTGAAGCCTGGAAAGTCATTAATTTGATTGTCCAGTATTTCCTTCATAAGATATTGCAACACTTAGAAAAAGTGTACAGCGCCAGGAGACAATGAATTTTCAGCACTAAAAAACCGAAACTTCATTAACAGCTAAACTAAACGTTTCCAATGTAAATTTCCACCTTTATATAGTGTAAAAAGACATCCTGAAGCCTGGGCAGCCATTAATTTGATTGTCCAATATTTCCCTTATGAGATAATGCCTCTCATAGCAAATGTGTACAGCGCGAGCTGAAAATGCATGTACAGCACTAAAAAACCAAACTTTTATAACAGCTAAACCAAACGTTTCCAATGTAAATTTCCACCTTTATATAGTGTAAAAAGACATCCTGAAGCCTGGGCAGTCATTAATTTGATTGTCCAGTATTTCCCTTATGAGATAATGCCTCACATAGCAAATGTGTACAGCGCGAGCTGAAAATGCATTTACAGCACTAAAAAAACAAACTTTTATAACAGCTAAACTAAACGTTTCCAATGTAAATTTCCACCTTTATATAGTGTAAAAAGACATCCTGAAGCCTGGGCAGCCATTAATTTGATTGTCCAATATTTCCCTTATGAGATAATGCCTCTCATAGCAAATGTGTACAGCGCGAGCTGAAAATGCATTTACAGCACTAAAAAAACAAACTTTTATAACAGCTAAACCAAACGTTTCCAATGTAAATTTCCACCTTTATATAGTGTAGAAAGGCATCCTGAAGCCTGGAAAGTCATTAATTTGATTGTCCAGTATTTCCTTCATGAGATATTGCAACACTTAGAAAAAGTGTACAGCGCCAGCAGACAATGAATTTTCAGCACTAAAAAAACGAAACTTCATTAACAGCTAAACCAAACGTTTCCAATGTAAATTTCCACATTTATAGAGTGTAAAAAGGCATCCTGAAGCCTGGGAAGTCATTAATTTGATTGTCCAGTATTTCCCTTATGAGATAATGCCTCACATAGCAAATGTGTACAGTGCGAGCTGAAAATGCATTTTCAGCACTAAAAAACCAAACTTTTATAACAGCTAAACCAAACGTTTCCAATGTAAATTTCCACCTTTATATAGTGTAAAAAGACATCCTGAAGCCTGGGCAGTCATTAATTTGATTGTCCAGTATTTCCCTTATGAGATAATGCCTCACATAGCAAATGTGTACAGTGCGAGCTGAAAATGCATTTTCAGCACGAAAAAAACCAAACTTTTATAACAACTAAACCAAACGTTTCCAATGTAAATTTCCACCTTTATATAGTGTAAAAAGACATCCTGGAGCCTGGGCAGTCATTAATTTGATTGTCCAATATTTCCCTTATGAGATAATGCCTCTCATAGCAAATGTGTACAGCGCGAGCTGAAAATGCATTTACAGCACTAAAAAAACAAACTTTTATAACAGCTAAACCAAACGTTTCCAATGTACATTTCCACCTTTATATAGTGTAGAAAGGCATCCTGAAGCCTGGAAAGTCATTAATTTGATTGTCCAGTATTTCCTTCATGAGATATTGCAACACTTAGAAAAAGTGTACAGCGCCAGCAGACAATGAATTTTCAGCACTAAAAAAACGAAACTTCATTAACAGCTAAACTAAACGTTTCCAATGTAAATTTCCACCTTTATATAGTGTAAAAAGACATCCTGAAGCCTGGGCAGTCATTAATTTGATTGTCCAATATTTCCCTTATGAGATAATGCCTCTCATAGCAAATGTGTACAGCGCGAGCTGAAAATGCATTTACAGCACTAAAAAACCAAACTTTTATAACAGCTAAACCAAACGTTTCCAATGTAAATTTCCACCTTTATATAGTGTAGAAAGGCATCCTGAAGCCTGGAAAGTCATTAATTTGATTGTCCAGTATTTCCTTCATGAGATATTGCAACACTTAGAAAAAGTGTACAGCGCCAGCAGACAATGAATTTTCAGCACAAAAAAAACGAAACTTCATTAACAGCTAAACCAAACGTTTCCAATGTAAATTTCCACATTTATAGAGTGTAAAAAGGCATCCTGAAGCCTGGGAAGTCATTAATTTGATTGTCCAGTATTTCCCTTATGAGATAATGCCTCACATAGCAAATGTGTACAGTGCGAGCTGAAAATGCATTTTCAGCACTAAAAAACCAAACTTTTATAACAGCTAAACCAAACGTTTCCAATGTAAATTTCCACCTTTATATAGTGTAAAAAGACATCCTTAAGCCTGGGCAGTCATTAATTTGATTGTCCAGTATTTCCCTTATGAGATAATGCCTCACATAGCAAATGTGTACAGCGCGAGCTGAAAATGCATTTACAGCACTAAAAAAACAAACTTTTATAACAGCTAAACTAAACGTTTCCAATGTAAATTTCCACCTTTATATAGTGTAAAAAGACATCCTGAAGCCTGGGCAGTCATTAATTTGATTGTCCAATATTTCGCTTATGAGATAATGCCTCTCATAGCAAATGTGTACAGCGCGAGCTGAAAATGCAATTACAGGACTAAAAACCCAAACTTTTATAACAGCTAAACCAAACGTTTCCAATGTAAATTTCCACCTTTATATAGTGTAGAAAGGCATGTTGAAGCCTGGAAAGTCATTAATTTGATTGTCCAGTATTTCCTTCATGAGATATTGCAACACTTAGAAAAGGTGTACAGCGCCAGCAGACAATGAATTTTCAGCACTAAAAAAACGAAACTTCATTAACAGCTAAACCAAACGTTTCCAATGTAAATTTCCACATTTATAGAGTGTAAAAAGGCATCCTGAAAGCCCCGGAAGTCATTAATTTGATTGTCCAGTATTTCCCTTATGAGATAATGCCTCACATAGCAAATGTGTACAGTGCGAGCTGAAAATGCATTTTCAGCACTAAAAAACCAAACTTTTATAACAGCTAAACCAAACGTTTCCAATGTAAATTTCCACCTTTATATAGTGTAAAAAGACATCCTGAAGCCTGGGCAGTCATTAATTCGATTGTCCAATATTTCCTTTATGAGATAATGCCTCTCATTGCAAATGTTTACAGCGCGAGCTGAAAATGCATTTACAGCACTAAAAAACCAAACTTTTATAACAGCTAAACCAAACGTTTCCAATGTAAATTTCCACCTTTATATAGTGTAAAAAGGCATCCTGAAGCCTGGAAAGTCATTAATTTGATTGTCCAGTATTTCCTTCATGAGATAATGCCTCACATAGCAAATGTGTACAGTGCGAGCTGAAAATGCATTTTCAGCACTAAAAAACCAAACTTTTATAACAGCTAAACCAAACGTTTCCAATGTAAATTCAACCAAACGTTTCCAATGTAAATTTCCACCTTTATATAGTGTAGAAAGGCATCCTGAAGCCTGGAAAGTCATTAATTTGATTGTCCAGTATTTCCTTCATGAGATATTGCAACACTTAGAAAAAGTGTACAGCGCCAGCAGACAATGAATTTTCAGCACTAAAAAAACGAAACTTCATTAACAGCTAAACCAAACGTTTCCAATGTAAATTTCCACATTTATAGAGTGTAAAAAGGCATCCTGAAGCCTGGGAAGTCATTAATTTGATTGTCCAGTATTTCCCTTATGAGATAATGCCTCACATAGCAAATGTGTACAGTGCGAGCTGAAAATGCATTTTCAGCACTAAAAAACCAAACTTATATAACACCTAAACCAAACGTTTCCAATGTAAATTTCCACCTTTATATAGTGTAAAAAGACATCCTGAAGCCTGGGCAGTCATTAATTTGATTGTCCAATATTTCCCTTATGAGATAATGCCTCTCATAGCAAATGTGTACAGCGCGAGCTGAAAATGCATTTACAGCACTAAAAAACCAAACTTTTATAACAGCTAAACCAAACGTTTCCAATGTAAATTTCCACCTTTATATAGTGTAAAAAGGCATCCTGAAGCCTGGAAAGTCTTTAATTTGATTGTCCAGTATTTCCTTCATGAGATATTGCAACACTTAGAAAAAGTGTACAGCGCCAGCAGACAATGAATTTCCAGCACTAAAAAAACGAAACTTCATTAACAGCTAAACTAAACGTTTCCAATGTAAATTTCCACCTTTATATAGTGTAAAAAGACATCCTGAAGCCTGGGCAGTCATTAATTTGATTGTCCAATATTTCCCTTATGAGATAATGCCTCTCATAGCAAATGTGTACAGCGCGAGCTGAAAATGCATTTACAGCACTAAAAAACCAAACTTTTATAACAGCTAAACCAAACGTTTCCAATGTAAATTTCCACCTTTATATAGTGTAGAAAGGCATCCTGAAGCCTGGAAAGTCATTAATTTGATTGTCCAGTATTTCCTTCATGAGATATTGCAACACTTAGAAAAAGTGTACAGCGCCAGCAGACAATGAATTTTCAGCACTAAATAAACGAAACTTCATTAACAGCTAAACCAAACGTTTCCAATGTAAATTTCCACATTTATAGAGTGTAAAAAGGCATCCTGAAGCCTGGGAAGTCATTAATTTGATTGTCCAGTATTTCCCTTATGAGATAATGCCTCACATAGCAAATGTGTACAGTGCGAGCTGAAAATGCATTTTCAGCACTAAAAAACCAAACTTTTATAACAGCTAAACCAAACGTTTCCAATGTAAATTTCCACCTTTATATAGTGTAAAAAGACATCCTGAAGCCTGGGCAGTCATTAATTTGATTGTCCAGTATTTCCCTTATGAGATAATGCCTCACATAGCAAATGTGTACAGCGCGAGCTGAAAATGCATTTACAGCACTAAAAAAACAAACTTTTATAACAGCTAAACCAAACGTTTCCAATGTAAATTTCCACATTTATAGAGTGTAAAAATGCATCCTGAAGCCTGGGAAGTCATTAATTTGATTGTCCAGTATTTCCCTTATGAGATAATGCCTCACATAGCAAATGTGTACAGTGCGAGCTGAAAATGCATTTTCAGCACTAAAAAACCAAACTTTTATAACAGCTAAACCAAACGTTTCCAATGTAAATTTCCACCTTTATATAGTGTAAAAAGACATCCTGAAGCCTGGGCAGTCATTAATTTGATTGTCCAATATTTCCCTTATGAGATAATGCCTCTCATAGCAAATGTGTACAGCGCGAGCTGAAAATGCATTTACAGCACTAAAAAAACAAACTTTTATAACAGCTAAACCAAACGTTTCCAATGTAAATTTCCACCTTTATATAGTGTAGAAAGGCATCCTGAAGCCTGGAAAGTCATTAATTTGATTGTCCAGTATTTCCTTCATGAGATATTGCAACACTTAGAAAAAGTGTACAGCGCCAGCAGACAATGAATTTTCAGCACTAAAAAAACGAAACTTCATTAACAGCTAAACTAAACGTTTCCAATGTAAATTTCCACCTTTATATAGTGTAAAAAGACATCCTGAAGCCTGGGCAGTCATTAATTTGATTGTCCAATATTTCCCTTATGAGATAATGCCTCTCATAGCAAATGTGTACAGCGCGAGCTGAAAATGCATTTACAGCACTAAAAAACCAAACTTTTATAACAGCTAAACCAAACGTTTCCAATGTAAATTTCCACCTTTATATAGTGTAGAAAGGCATCCTGGAGCCTGGAAAGTCATTAATTTGATTGTCCAGTATTTCCTTCATGAGATATTGCAACACTTAGAAAAAGTGTACAGCGCCAGCAGACAATGAATTTTCAGCACTAAAAAAACCAAACTTTTATAACAGCTAAACCAAACGTTTCCAATGTAAATTTCCACCTTTATATAGTGTAAAAAGACATCCTGAAGCCTGGGCAGTCATTAATTTGATTGTCCAGTATTTCCCTTATGAGATAATGCCTCACATAGCAAATGTGTACAGCGCGAGCTGAAAATGCATTTACAGCACTAAAAAAACAAACTTTTATAACAGCTAAACCAAACGTTTCCAATGTAAATTTCCACCTTTATATAGTGTAGAAAGGCATCCTGAAGCCTGGAAAGTCATTAATTTGATTGTCCAGTATTTCCTACATGAGATATTGCAAAACTTAGAAAAAGTGTACAGCGCCAGCAGACAATGAATTTTCAGCACTAAAAAAACGAAACTTCATTAACAGCTAAACCAAACGTTTCCAATGTAAATTTCCACATTTATAGAGTGTAAAAAGGCATCCTGAAGCCTGGGAAGTCATTAATTTGATTGTCCAGTATTTCCCTTATGAGATAATGCCTCACATAGCAAATGTGTACAGTGCGAGCTGAAAATGCATTTTCAGCACTAAAAAACCAAACTTATATAACACCTAAACCAAACGTTTCCAATGTAAATTTCCACCTTTATATAGTGTAAAAAGACATCCTGAAACCTGGGCAGTCATTAATTTGATTGTCCAATATTTCCCTTTTGAGATAATGCCTCTCATAGCAAATGTGTACAGCGCGAGCTGAAAATGCATTTACAGCACTAAAAAACCAAACTTTTATAACAGCTAAACCAAACGTTTCCAATGTAAATTTCCACCTTTATATAGTGTAGAAAGGCATCCTGAAGCCTGGAAAGTCATTAATTTGATTGTCCAGTATTTCCTTCATGAGATATTGCAACACTTAGAAAAAGTGTACAGCGCCAGCAGACAATGAATTTTCAGCACTAAAAAAACGAAACTTCATTAACAGCTAAACCAAACGTTTCCAATGTAAATTTCCACATTTATAGAGTGTAAAAAGGCATCCTGAAGCCTGGGAAGTCATTAATTTGATTGTCCAGTATTTCCCTTATGAGATAATGCCTCACATAGCAAATGTGTACAGTGCGAGCTGAAAATGCATTTTCAGCACTAAAAAACCAAACTTTTATAACAGCTAAACCAAACGTTTCCAATGTAAATTTCCACCTTTATATAGTGTAAAAAGACATCCTGAAGCCTGGGCAGTCATTAATTTGATTGTCCAGTATTTCCCTTATGAGATAATGCCTCACATAGCAAATGTGTACAGTGCGAGCTGAAAATGCATTTTCAGCACGAAAAAAAACAAACTTTTATAACAACTAAACCAAACGTTTCCAATGTAAATTTCCACCTTTATATAGTGTAAAAAGACATCCTGGAGCCTGGGCAGTCATTAATTTGATTGTCCAATATTTCCCTTATGAGATAATGCCTCTCATAGCAAATGTGTACAGCGCGAGCTGAAAATGCATTTACAGCACTAAAAAAACAAACTTTTATAACAGCTAAACCAAACGTTTCCAATGTACATTTCCACCTTTATATAGTGTAGAAAGGCATCCTGAAGCCTGGAAAGTCATTAATTTGATTGTCCAGTATTTCCTTCATGAGATATTGCAACACTTAGAAAAAGTGTACAGCGCCAGCAGACAATGAATTTTCAGCACTAAAAAAACGAAACTTCATTAACAGCTAAACTAAACGTTTCCAATGTAAATTTCCACCTTTATATAGTGTAAAAAGACATCCTGAAGCCTGGGCAGTCATTAATTTGATTGTCCAATATTTCCCTTATGAGATAATGCCTCTCATAGCAAATGTGTACAGCGCGAGCTGAAAATGCATTTACAGCACTAAAAAACCAAACTTTTATAACAGCTAAACCAAACGTTTCCAATGTAAATTTCCACCTTTATATAGTGTAGAAAGGCATCCTGAAGCCTGGAAAGTCATTAATTTGATTGTCCAGTATTTCCTTCATGAGATATTGCAACACTTAGAAAAAGTGTACAGCGCCAGCAGACAATGAATTTTCAGCACAAAAAAAACGAAACTTCATTAACAGCTAAACCAAACGTTTCCAATGTAAATTTCCACATTTATAGAGTGTAAAAAGGCATCCTGAAGCCTGGGAAGTCATTAATTTGATTGTCCAGTATTTCCCTTATGAGATAATGCCTCACATAGCAAATGTGTACAGTGCGAGCTGAAAATGCATTTTCAGCACTAAAAAACCAAACTTTTATAACAGCTAAACCAAACGTTTCCAATGTAAATTTCCACCTTTATATAGTGTAAAAAGACATCCTGAAGCCTGGGCAGTCATTAATTTGATTGTCCAGTATTTCCCTTATGAGATAATGCCTCACATAGCAAATGTGTACAGCGCGAGCTGAAAATGCATTTACAGCACTAAAAAAACAAACTTTTATAACAGCTAAACCAAACGTTTCCAATGTAAATTTCCACATTTATAGAGTGTAAAAATGCATCCTGAAGCCTGGGAAGTCATTAATTTGATTGTCCAGTATTTCCCTTATGAGATAATGCCTCACATAGCAAATGTGTACAGTGCGAGCTGAAAATGCATTTTCAGCACTAAAAAACCAAACTTTTATAACAGCTAAACCAAACGTTTCCAATGTAAATTTCCACCTTTATATAGTGTAAAAAGACATCCTGAAGCCTGGGCAGTCATTAATTTGATTGTCCAATATTTCCCTTATGAGATAATGCCTCTCATAGCAAATGTGTACAGCGCGAGCTGAAAATGCATTTACAGCACTAAAAAAACAAACTTTTATAACAGCTAAACCAAACGTTTCCAATGTAAATTTCCACCTTTATATAGTGTAGAAAGGCATCCTGAAGCCTGGAAAGTCATTAATTTGATTGTCCAGTATTTCCTTCATGAGATATTGCAACACTTAGAAAAAGTGTACAGCGCCAGCAGACAATGAATTTTCAGCACTAAAAAAACGAAACTTCATTAACAGCTAAACTAAATGTTTCCAATGTAAATTTCCACCTTTATATAGTGTAAAAAGACATCCTGAAGCCTGGGCAGTCATTAATTTGATTGTCCAATATTTCCCTTATGAGATAATGCCTCTCATAGCAAATGTGTACAGCGCGAGCTGAAAATGCATTTACAGCACTAAAAAACCAAACTTTTATAACAGCTAAACCAAACGTTTCCAATGTAAATTTCCACCTTTATATAGTGTAGAAAGGCATCCTGAAGCCTGGAAAGTCATTAATTTGATTGTCCAGTATTTCCTTCATGAGATATTGCAACACTTAGAAAAAGTGTACAGCGCCAGCAGACAATGAATTTTCAGCACTAAATAAACGAAACTTCATTAACAGCTAAACCAAACGTTTCCAATGTAAATTTCCACATTTATAGAGTGTAAAAAGGCATCCTGAAGCCTGGGAAGTCATTAATTTGATTGTCCAGTATTTCCCTTATGAGATAATGCCTCACATAGCAAATGTGTACAGTGCGAGCTGAAAATGCATTTTCAGCACTAAAAAACCAAACTTTTATAACAGCTAAACCAAACGTTTCCAATGTAAATTTCCACCTTTATATAGTGTAAAAAGACATCCTGAAGCCTGGGCAGTCATTAATTTGATTGTCCAGTATCTCCCTTATGAGATAATGCCTCACATAGCAAATGTGTACAGCGCGAGCTGAAAATGCATTTACAGCACTAAAAAAACAAACTTTTATAACAGCTAAACCAAACGTTTCCAATGTAAATTTCCACATTTATAGAGTGTAAAAATGCATCCTGAAGCCTGGGAAGTCATTAATTTGATTGTCCAGTATTTCCCTTATGAGATAATGCCTCACATAGCAAATGTGTACAGTGCGAGCTGAAAATGCATTTTCAGCACTAAAAAACCAAACTTTTATAACAGCTAAACCAAACGTTACCAATGTAAATTTCCACCTTTATATAGTGTAAAAAGACATCCTGAAGCCTGGGCAGTCATTAATTTGATTGTCCAATATTTCCCTTATGAGATAATGCCTCTCATAGCAAATGTGTACAGCGCGAGCTGAAAATGCATTTACAGCACTAAAAAACCAAACTTTTATAACAGCTAAACCAAACGTTTCCAATGTAAATTTCCACCTTTATATAGTGTAGAAAGGCATCCTGGAGCCTGGAAAGTCATTAATTTGATTGTCCAGTATTTCCTTCATGAGATATTGCAACACTTAGAAAAAGTGTACAGCGCCAGCAGACAATGAATTTTCAGCACTAAAAAAACCAAACTTTTATAACAGCTAAACCAAACGTTTCCAATGTAAATTTCCACCTTTATATAGTGTAAAAAGACATCCTGAAGCCTGGGCAGTCATTAATTTGATTGTCCAGTATTTCCCTTATGAGATAATGCCTCACATAGCAAATGTGTACAGCGCGAGCTGAAAATGCATTTACAGCACTAAAAAAACAAACTTTTATAACAGCTAAACCAAACGTTTCCAATGTAAATTTCCACCTTTATATAGTGTAGAAAGGCATCCTGAAGCCTGGAAAGTCATTAATTTGATTGTCCAGTATTTCCTACATGAGATATTGCAAAACTTAGAAAAAGTGTACAGCGCCAGCAGACAATGAATTTTCAGCACTAAAAAAACGAAACTTCATTAACAGCTAAACCAAACGTTTCCAATGTAAATTTCCACATTTATAGAGTGTAAAAAGGCATCCTGAAGCCTGGGAAGTCATTAATTTGATTGTCCAGTATTTCCCTTATGAGATAATGCCTCACATAGCAAATGTGTACAGTGCGAGCTGAAAATGCATTTTCAGCACTAAAAAACCAAACTTATATAACACCTAAACCAAACGTTTCCAATGTAAATTTCCACCTTTATATAGTGTAAAAAGACATCCTGAAACCTGGGCAGTCATTAATTTGATTGTCCAATATTTCCCTTATGAGATAATGCCTCTCATAGCAAATGTGTACAGCGCGAGCTGAAAATGCATTTACAGCACTAAAAAACCAAACTTTTATAACAGCTAAACCAAACGTTTCCAATGTAAATTTCCACCTTTATATAGTGTAAAAAGACATCCTGAAGCCTGGGCAGTCATTAATTTGATTGTCCAATATTTCCCTTATGAGATAATGCCTCTCATAGCAAATGTGTACAGCGCGAGCTGAAAATGCATTTTCAGCACTAAAAAACCAAACTTTTATAACAGCTAAACCAAACGTTTCAAATGTAAATTTCCACCTTTATATAGTGTAAAAAGACATCCTGAAGCCTGGGCAGTCATTAATTTGATTGTCCAATATTTCCCTTATGAGATAATGCCTCTCATAGCAAATGTGTACAGTGCGAGCTGAAAATGCATTTACAGCACTAAAAAAACAAACTTTTATAACAGCTAAACCAAACGTTTCCAATGTAAATTTCCACCTTTATATAGTGTAAAAAGACATCCTGAAGCCTGGGCAGTCATTAATTTGATTGTCCAATATTTCCCTTATGAGATAATGCCTCTCATAGCAAATGTGTACAGTGCGAGCTGAAAATGCATTTACAGCACTAAAAAAACAAACTTTTATAACAGCTAAACCAAACGTTTCCAATGTAAATTTCCACCTTTATATAGTGTAAAAAGACATCCTGAAGCCTGGGCAGTCATTAATTTGATTGTCCAATATTTCCCTTATGAGATAATGCCTCTCATAGCAAATGTGTACAGCGCGAGCTGAAAATGCATTTACAGCACTAAAAAACCAAACTTTTATAACAGCTAAACCAAACGTTTCCAATGTAAATTTCCACCTTTATATAGTGTAGAAAGGCATCCTGAAGCCTGGAAAGTCATTAATTTGATTGTCCAGTATTTCCTTCATGAGATATTGCAACACTTAGAAAAAGTGTACAGCGCCAGCAGACAATGAATTTTCAGCACTAAAAAAACGAAACTTCATTAACAGCTAAACCAAACGTTTCCAATGTAAATTTCCACATTTATAGAGTGTAAAAAGGCATCCTGAAGCCTGGGAAGTCATTAATTTGATTGTCCAGTATTTCCCTTATGAGATAATGCCTCACAGCAAATGTGTACAGTGCGAGCTGAAAATGCATTTACAGCACTAAAAAAACAAACTTTTATAACAGCTAAACCAAACGTTTCCAATGTAAATTTCCACCTTTATATAGTGTAGAAAGGCATCCTGAAGCCTGGAAAGTCATTAATTTGATTGTCCAGTATTTCCTTCATGAGATATTGCAACACTTAGAAAAAGTGTACAGCGCCAGCAGACAATGAATTTTCAGCACTAAATAAACGAAACTTCATTAACAGCTAAAGTAAACGTTTCCAATGTAAATTTCCACCTTTATATAGTGTAAAAAGACATCCTGAAGCCTGGGCAGTCATTAATTTGATTGTCCAATATTTCCCTTATGAGATAATGCCTCTCATAGCAAATGTGTACAGTGCGAGCTGAAAATGCATTTACAGCACTAAAAAAACAAACTTTTATAACAGCTAAACCAAACGTTTCCAATGTAAATTTCCACCTTTATATAGTGTAAAAAGACATCCTGAAGCCTGGGCAGTCATTAATTTGATTGTCCAATATTTCCCTTATGAGATAATGCCTCTCATAGCAAATGTGTACAGCGCGAGCTGAAAATGCATTTACAGCACTAAAAAACCAAACTTTTATAACAGCTAAACCAAACGTTTCCAATGTAAATTTCCACCTTTATATAGTGTAGAAAGGCATCCTGAAGCCTGGAAAGTCATTAATTTGATTGTCCAGTATTTCCTTCATGAGATATTGCAACACTTAGAAAAAGTGTACAGCGCCAGCAGACAATGAATTTTCAGCACTAAAAAAACGAAACTTCATTAACAGCTAAACCAAACGTTTCCAATGTAAATTTCCACATTTATAGAGTGTAAAAAGGCATCCTGAAGCCTGGGAAGTCATTAATTTGATTGTCCAGTATTTCCCTTATGAGATAATGCCTCACATAGCAAATGTGTACAGTGCGAGCTGAAAATGCATTTTCAGCACTAAAAAACCAAACTTATATAACACCTAAACCAAACGTTTCCAATGTAAATTTCCACCTTTATATAGTGTAAAAAGACATCCTGAAGCCTGGGCAGTCATTAATTTGATTGTCCAATATTTCCCTTATGAGATAATGCCTCTCATAGCAAATGTGTACAGCGCGAGCTGAAAATGCATTTACAGCACTAAAAAAACCAAACTTTTATAACAGCTAAACCAAACGTTTCCAATGTAAATTTCCACCTTTATATAGTGTAGAAAGGCATCCTGAAGCCTGGAAAGTCATTAATTTGATTGTCCAGTATTTCCTTCATGAGATATTGCAACATTTAGAAAAAGTGTACAGCGCCAGCAGACAATGAATTTTCAGCACTAAAAAAACGAAACTTCATTAACAGCTAAACTAAACGTTTCCAATGTAAATTTCCACCTTTATATAGTGTAAAAAGACATCCTGAAGCCCGGGCAGCCATTAATTTGATTGTCCAATATTTCCCTTATGAGATAATGCCTCTCATAGCAAATGTGTACAGCGCGAGCTGAAAATGCATTTACAGCACTAAAAAAACAAACTTTTATAACAGCTAAACCAAACGTTTCCAATGTAAATTTCCACCTTTATATAGTGTAAAAAGACATCCTGAAGCCTGCGCAGTCATTAATTTGATTGTCCAATATTTCCCTTATGAGATAATGCCTCTCATAGCAAATGTGTACAGCGCGAGCTGAAAATGCATTTACAGCACTAAAAAACCAAACTTTTATAACAACTAAACCAAACGTTTCCAATGTAAATTTCCACCTTTATATAGTGTAAAAAGACATCCTGGAGCCTGGGCAGTCATTAATTTGATTGTCCAATATTTCCCTTATGAGATAATGCCTCTCATAGCAAATGTGTACAGCGCGAGCTGAAAATGCATTTACAGCACTAAAAAACCAAACTTTTATAACAGCTAAACCAAACGTTTCCAATGTAAATTTCCACCTTTATATAGTGTAGAAAGGCATCCTGAAGCCTGGAAAGTCATTAATTTGATTGTCCAGTATTTCCTTCATGAGATATTGCAACACTTAGAAAAAGTGTACAGCGCCAGCAGACAATGAATTTTCAGCAATAAAAAAAACGAAACTTCATTAACAGCTAAACCAAACGTTTCCAATGTAAATTTCCACATTTATAGAGTGTAAAAAGGCATCCTGAAGCCTGGGAAGTCATTAATTTGATTGTCCAGTATTTCCCTTCTGAGATAATGCCTCACATAGCAAATGTGTACAGTGCGAGCTGAAAATGCATTTTCAGCACTAAAAAAACAAACTTTTATAACAGCTAAACTAAACGTTTCCAATGTAAATTTCCACCTTTATATAGTGTAAAAAGACATCCTGAAGCCTGGGCAGTCATTAATTTGATTGTCCAATATTTCCCTTATGAGATAATGCCTCTCATAGCAAATGTGTACAGCGCGAGCTGAAAATGCATTTACAGCACTAAAAAAACAAACTTTTATAACAGCTAAACTAAACGTTTCCAATGTAAATTTCCACCTTTATATAGTGTAAAAAGACATCCTGAAGCCTGGGCAGTCATTAATTTGATTGTCCAATATTTCCCTTATGAGATAATGCCTCTCATAGCAAATGTGTACAGCGCGAGCTGAAAATGCATTTACAGCACTAAAAAACCAAACTTTTATAACAGCTAAACCAAACGTTTCCAATGTAAATTTCCACCTTTATATAGTGTAGAAAGGCATCCTGAAGCCTGGAAAGTCATTAATTTGATTGTCCAGTATTTCCTTCATGAGATATTGCAACACTTAGAAAAAGTGTACAGCGCCAGCAGACAATGAATTTTCAGCACTAAAAAAACGAAACTTCATTAACAGCTAAACCAAACGTTTCCAATGTAAATTTCCACATTTATAGAGTGTAAAAAGGCATCCTGAAGCCTGGGAAGTCATTAATTTGATTGTCCAGTATTTCCCTTATGAGATAATGCCTCACATAGCAAATGTGTACAGTGCGAGCTGAAAATGCATTTTCAGCACTAAAAAACCAAACTTTTATAACAGCTAAACCAAACGTTTCCAATGTAAATTTCCACCTTTATATAGTGTAAAAAGACATCCTGAAGCCTGGGCAGTCATTAATTTGATTGTCCAGTATTTCCCTTATGAGATAATGCCTCACATAGCAAATGTGTACAGCGCGAGCTGAAAATGCATTTACAGCACTAAAAAAACAAACTTTTATAACAGCTAAACTAAACGTTTCCAATGTAAATTTCCACCTTTATATAGTGTAAAAAGACATCCTGAAGCCTGGGCAGTCATTAATTTGATTGTCCAATATTTCCCTTATGAGATAATGCCTCTCATAGCAAATGTGTACAGCGCGAGCTGAAAATGCATTTACAGCACTAAAAAACCAAACTTTTATAACAGCTAAACCAAACGTTTCCAATGTAAATTTCCACCTTTATATAGTGTAGAAAGGCATCCTGAAGCCTGGAAAGTCATTAATTTTATTGTCCAGTATTTCCTTCATGAGATATTGCAACACTTAGAAAAAGTGTACAGCGCCAGCAGACAATGAATTTTCAGCACTAAAAAAACGAAACTTCATTAACAGCTAAACCAAACGTTTCCAATGTAAATTTCCACATTTATAGAGTGTAAAAAGGCATCCTGAAGCCTGGGAAGTCATTAATTTGATTGTCCAGTATTTCCCTTATGAGATAATGCCTCACATAGCAAATGTGTACAGTGCGAGCTGAAAATGCATTTTCAGCACTAAAAAAACAAACTTTTATAACAGCTAAACTAAACGTTTCCAATGTAAATTTCCACCTTTATATAGTGTAAAAAGACATCCTGAAGCCTGGGCAGTCATTAATTTGATTGTCCAATATTTCCCTTATGAGATAATGCCTCTCATAGCAAATGTGTACAGCGCGAGCTGAAAATGCATTTACAGCACTAAAAAAACAAACTTTTATAACAGCTAAACTAAACGTTTCCAATGTAAATTTCCACCTTTATATAGTGTAAAAAGACATCCTGAAGCCTGGGCAGTCATTAATTTGATTGTCCAATATTTCCCTTATGAGATAATGCCTCTCATAGCAAATGTGTACAGCGCGAGCTGAAAATGCATTTACAGCACTAAAAACCCAAACTTTTATAACAGCTAAACCAAACGTTTCCAATGTAAATGTCCACCTTTATATAGTGTAGAAAGGCATCCTGAAGCCTGGAAAGTCATTAATTTGATTGTCCAGTATTTCCTTCATGAGATATTGCAACACTTAGAAAAGGTGTACAGCGCCAGCAGACAATGAATTTTCAGCACTAAAAAAACGAAACTTCATTAACAGCTAAACCAAACGTTTCCAATGTAAATTTCCACATTTATAGAGTGTAAAAATGCATCCTGAAGCCTGGGAAGTCATTAATTTGATTGTCCAGTATTTCCCTTATGAGATAATGCCTCACATAGCAAATGTGTACAGTGCAAGCTGAAAATGCATTTTCAGCACTAAAAAACCAAACTTTTATAACAGCTAAACCAAACGTTTCCAATGTAAATTTCCACCTTTATATAGTGTAAAAAGACATCCTGAAGCCTGGGCAGTCATTAATTTGATTGTCCAATATTTCCCTTATGAGATAATGCCTCTCATAGCAAATGTGTACAGCGCGAGCTGAAAATGCATTTACAGCACTAAAAAACCAAACTTTTATAACAGCTAAACCAAACGTTTCCAATGTAAATTTCCACCTTTATATAGTGTAGAAAGGCATCCTGAAGCCTGGAAAGTCATTAATTTGATTGTCCAGTATTTCCTTCATGAGATATTGCAACACTTAGAAAAAGTGTACAGCGCCAGTAGACAATGAATTTTCAGCACTAAAAAAACGAAACTTCATTAACAGCTAAACTAAACGTTTCCAATGTAAATTTCCACCTTTATATAGTGTAAAAAGACATCCTGAAGCCTGGGCAGTCATTAATTTGATTGTCCAATATTTCCCTTATGAGATAATGCCTCTCATAGCAAATGTGTACAGCGCGAGCTGAAAATGCATTTACAGCACTAAAAAACCAAACTTTTATAACAGCTAAACCAAACGTTTCCAATGTAAATTTCCACCTTTATATAGTGTAGAAAGGCATCCTGGAGCCTGGAAAGTCATTAATTTGATTGTCCAGTATTTCCTTCATGAGATATTGCAACACTTAGAAAAAGTGTACAGCGCCAGCAGACAATGAATTTTCAGCACTAAAAAAACCAAACTTTTATAACAGCTAAACCAAACGTTTCCAATGTAAATTTCCACCTTTATATAGTGTAAAAAGACATCCTGAAGCCTGGGCAGTCATTAATTTGATTGTCCAGTATTTCCCTTATGAGATAATGCCTCACATAGCAAATGTGTACAGCGCGAGCTGAAAATGCATTTACAGCACTAAAAAAACAAACTTTTATAACAGCTAAACCAAACGTTTCCAATGTAAATTTCCACCTTTATATAGTGTAGAAAGGCATCCTGAAGCCTGGAAAGTCATTAATTTGATTGTCCAGTATTTCCTACATGAGATATTGCAAAACTTAGAAAAAGTGTACAGCGCCAGCAGACAATGAATTTTCAGCACTAAAAAAACGAAACTTCATTAACAGCTAAACCAAACGTTTCCAATGTAAATTTCCACATTTATAGAGTGTAAAAAGGCATCCTGAAGCCTGGGAAGTCATTAATTTGATTGTCCAGTATTTCCCTTATGAGATAATGCCTCACATAGCAAATGTGTACAGCGCGAGCTGAAAATGCATTTACAGCACTAAAAAACCAAACTTTTATAACTGCTAAACCAAACGTTTCCAATGTAAATTTCCACCTTTATATAGTGTAGAAAGGCATCCTGAAGCCTGGAAAGTGATTAATTTGATTGTCCAGTATTTCCTTCATGAGATATTGCAACACTTAGAAAAGTGTACAGCGCCAGCAGACAATGAATTTTCAGCACTAAAAAACCGAAACTTCATTAACAGCTAAACTAAACGTTTCCAATGTAAATTTCCACCTTTATATAGTGTAAAAAGACATCCTGAAGCCTGGGCAGTCATTAATTTGATTGTCCAATATTTCCCTTATGAGATAATGCCTCTCATAGCAAATGTGTACAGCGCGAGCTGAAAATGCATTTACAGCACTAAAAAACCAAACTTTTATAACAGCTAAACCAAACGTTTCCAATGTAAATTTCCACCTTTATATAGTGTAGAAAGGCATCCTGAAGCCTGGAAAGTCATTAATTTGATTGTCCAGTATTTCCTTCATGAGATATTGCAACACTTAGAAAAAGTGTACAGCGCCAGCAGACAATGAATTTCCAGCACTAAAAAAACGAAACTTCATTAACAGCTAAACTAAACGTTTCCAATGTAAATTTCCACCTTTATATAGTGTAAAAAGACATCCTGAAGCCTGGGCAGTCATTAATTTGATTGTCCAATATTTCCCTTATGAGATAATGCCTCTCATAGCAAATGTGTACAGCGCGAGCTGAAAATGCATTTACAGCACTAAAAAACCAAACTTTTATAACAGCTAAACTAAACGTTTCCAATGTAAATTTCCACCTTTATATAGTGTAGAAAGGCATCCTGAAGCCTGGAAAGTCATTAATTTGATTGTCCAGTATTTCCTTCATGAGATATTGCAACACTTAGAAAAAGTGTACAGCGCCAGCAGACAATGAATTTTCAGCACTAAAAAAACGAAACTTCATTAACAGCTAAACCAAACGTTTCCAATGTAAATTTCCACATTTATAGAGTGTAAAAAGGCATCCTGAAGCCTGGGAAGTCATTAATTTGATTGTCCAGTATTTCCCTTATGAGATAATGCCTCACATAGCAAATGTGTACAGTGCGAGCTGAAAATGCATTTTCAGCACTAAAAAACCAAACTTTTATAACAGCTAAACCAAACGTTTCCAATGTAAATTTCCACCTTTATATAGTGTAAAAAGACATCCTGAAGCCTGGGCAGTCATTAATTTGATTGTCCAGTATTTCCCTTATGAGATAATGCCTCACATAGCAAATGTGTACAGCGCGAGCTGAAAATGCATTTACAGCACTAAAAAAACAAACTTTTATAACAGCTAAACTAAACGTTTCCAATGTAAATTTCCACCTTTATATAGTGTAAAAAGACATCCTGAAGCCTGGGCAGTCATTAATTTGATTGTCCAATATTTCCCTTATGAGATAATGCCTCTCATAGCAAATGTGTACAGCGCGAGCTGAAAATGCATTTACAGCACTAAAAACCCAAACTTTTATAACAGCTAAACCAAACGTTTCCAATGTAAATTTCCACCTTTATATAGTGCAGAAAGGCATCCTGAAGCCTGGAAAGTCATTAATTTGATTGTCCAGTATTTCCTTCATGAGATATTGCAACACTTAGAAAAGGTGTACAGCGCCAGCAGACAATGAATTTTCAGCACTAAAAAATCGAAACTTCATTAACAGCTAAACCAAACGTTTCCAATGTAAATTTCCACCTTTATATAGTGTAGAAAGGCATCCTGAAGCCTGGAAAGTCATTAATTTGATTGTCCAGTATTTCCTTCATGAGATATTGCAACACTTAGAAAAGGTGTACAGCGCCAGCAGACAATGAATTTTCAGCACTAAAAAAACGAAACTTCATTAACAGCTAAACCAAACGTTTCCAATGTAAATTTCCACATTTATAGAGTGTAAAAAGGCATCCTGAAGCCTGGGAAGTCATTAATTTGATTGTCCAGTATTTCCCTTATGAGATAATGCCTCACATAGCAAATGTGTACAGTTCGAGCTGAAAATGCATTTACAGCACTAAAAAACCAAACTTTTATAACAGCTAAACCAAACGTTTCCAATGTAAATTTCCACCTTTATATAGTGTAGAAAGGCATCCTGAAGCCTGGAAAGTCATTGATTTGATTGTCCAGTATTTCCTTCATGAGATATTGCAACACTTAGAAAAAGTGTACAGCGCCAGCAGACAATGAATTTTCAGCACTAAAAAAACGAAACTTCATTAACAGCTAAACTAAACGTTTCCAATGTAAATTTCCACCTTTATATAGAGTAAAAAGACATCCTGAAGCCTGGGCAGCCATTTATTTGATTGTCCAATATTTCCCTTATGAGATAATGCCTCTCATAGCAAATGTGTACAGCGCGAGCTGAAAATGCATTTACAGCACTAAAAAACCAAACTTTTATAACAGCTAAACCAAACGTTTCCAATGTAAATTTCCACCTTTATATAGTGTAAAAAGACATCCTGAAGCCTGGGCAGTCATTAATTTGATTGTCCAATATTTCCCTTATGAGATAATGCCTCTCATAGCAAATGTGTACAGCGCGAGCTGAAAATGCATTTACAGCACTAAAAAAACCAAACTTTTATAACAGCTAAACCAAACGTTTCCAATGTAAATTTCCACCTTTATATAGTGTAGAAAGGCACCCTGAAGCCTGGAAAGTCATTAATTTGATTGTCCAGTATTTCCTTCATGAGATATTGCAACACTTAGAAAAAGTGTACAGCGCCAGCAGACAATGAATTTTCAGCACTAAAAAAACGAAACTTCATTAACAGCTAAACCAAACGTTTCCAATGTAAATTTCCACATTTATAGAGTGTAAAAAGGCATCCTGAAGCCTGGGAAGTCATTAATTTGATTGTCCAGTATTTCCCTTATGAGATAATGCCTCACATAGCAAATGTGTACAGTGCGAGCTGAAAATGCATTTTCAGCACTAAAAAACCAAACTTTTATAACAGCTAAACCAAACGTTTCCAATGTAAATTTCCACCTTTATATAGTGTAAAAAGACATCCTGAAGCCTGGGCAGTCATTAATTCGATTGTCCAATATTTCCTTTATGAGATAATGCCTCTCATAGGCAAATGTATACAGCGCGAGCTGAAAATGCATTTACAGCACTAAAAAACCAAACTTTTATAACAGCTAAACCAAACTTTCCAATGTAAATTTCCACCTTTATATAGTGTAAAAAGGCATCCTGAAGCCTGGGAAGTCATTAATTTGATTGTCCAGTATTTCCTTCATGAGATATTGCAACACTTAGAAAAAGTGTACAGCGCCAGCAGACAATGAATTTTCAGCACTAAAAAAACGAAACTTCATTAACAGCTAAACCAAACGTTTCCAATGTAAATTTCCACATTTATAGAGTGTAAAAATGCATCCTGAAGCCTGGGAAGTCATTAATTTGATTGTCCAGTATTTCCCTTATGAGATAATGCCTCACATAGCAAATGTGTACAGTGCAAGCTGAAAATGCATTTTCAGCACTAAAAAACCAAACTTTTATAACAGCTAAACCAAACGTTTCCAATGTAAATTTCCACCTTTATATAGTGTAAAAAGACATCCTGAAGCCTGGGCAGTCATTAATTTGATTGTCCAATATTTCCCTTATGAGATAATGCCTCTCATAGCAAATGTGTACAGCGCGAGCTGAAAATGCATTTACAGCACTAAAAAACCAAACTTTTATAACAGCTAAACCAAACGTTTCCAATGTAAATTTCCACCTTTATATAGTGTAGAAAGGCATCCTGAAGCCTGGAAAGTCATTAATTTGATTGTCCAGTATTTCCTTCATGAGATATTGCAACACTTAGAAAAAGTGTACAGCGCCAGTAGACAATGAATTTTCAGCACTAAAAAAACGAAACTTCATTAACAGCTAAACTAAACGTTTCCAATGTAAATTTCCACCTTTATATAGTGTAAAAAGACATCCTGAAGCCTGGGCAGTCATTAATTTGATTGTCCAATATTTCCCTTATGAGATAATGCCTCTCATAGCAAATGTGTACAGCGCGAGCTGAAAATGCATTTACAGCACTAAAAAACCAAACTTTTATAACAGCTAAACCAAACGTTTCCAATGTAAATTTCCACCTTTATATAGTGTAGAAAGGCATCCTGAAGCCTGGAAAGTCATTAATTTGATTGTCCAGTATTTCCTTCATGAGATATTGCAACACTTAGAAAAAGTGTACAGCGCCAGCAGACAATGAATTTTCAGCACTAAAAAAACGAAACTTCATTAACAGCTAAACCAAACGTTTCCAATGTAAATTTCCACATTTATAGAGTGTAAAAAGGCATCCTGAAGCCTGGGAAGTCATTAATTTGATTGTCCAGTATTTCCCTTATGAGATAATGCCTCACAGCAAATGTGTACAGTGCGAGCTGAAAATGCATTTACAGCACTAAAAAAACAAACTTTTATAACAGCTAAACCAAACGTTTCCAATGTAAATTTCCACCTTTATATAGTGTAGAAAGGCATCCTGAAGCCTGGAAAGTCATTAATTTGATTGTCCAGTATTTCCTTCATGAGATATTGCAACACTTAGAAAAAGTGTACAGCGCCAGCAGACAATGAATTTTCAGCACTAAATAAACGAAACTTCATTAACAGCTAAAGTAAACGTTTCCAATGTAAATTTCCACCTTTATATAGTGTAAAAAGACATCCTGAAGCCTGGGCAGTCATTAATTTGATTGTCCAATATTTCCCTTATGAGATAATGCCTCTCATAGCAAATGTGTACAGTGCGAGCTGAAAATGCATTTACAGCACTAAAAAAACAAACTTTTATAACAGCTAAACCAAACGTTTCCAATGTAAATTTCCACCTTTATATAGTGTAAAAAGACATCCTGAAGCCTGGGCAGTCATTAATTTGATTGTCCAATATTTCCCTTATGAGATAATGCCTCTCATAGCAAATGTGTACAGCGCGAGCTGAAAATGCATTTACAGCACTAAAAAACCAAACTTTTATAACAGCTAAACCAAACGTTTCCAATGTAAATTTCCACCTTTATATAGTGTAGAAAGGCATCCTGAAGCCTGGAAAGTCATTAATTTGATTGTCCAGTATTTCCTTCATGAGATATTGCAACACTTAGAAAAAGTGTACAGCGCCAGCAGACAATGAATTTTCAGCACTAAAAAAACGAAACTTCATTAACAGCTAAACCAAACGTTTCCAATGTAAATTTCCACATTTATAGAGTGTAAAAAGGCATCCTGAAGCCTGGGAAGTCATTAATTTGATTGTCCAGTATTTCCCTTATGAGATAATGCCTCACATAGCAAATGTGTACAGTGCGAGCTGAAAATGCATTTTCAGCACTAAAAAACCAAACTTATATAACACCTAAACCAAACGTTTCCAATGTAAATTTCCACCTTTATATAGTGTAAAAAGACATCCTGAAGCCTGGGCAGTCATTAATTTGATTGTCCAATATTTCCCTTATGAGATAATGCCTCTCATAGCAAATGTGTACAGCGCGAGCTGAAAATGCATTTACAGCACTAAAAAAACCAAACTTTTATAACAGCTAAACCAAACGTTTCCAATGTAAATTTCCACCTTTATATAGTGTAGAAAGGCATCCTGAAGCCTGGAAAGTCATTAATTTGATTGTCCAGTATTTCCTTCATGAGATATTGCAACATTTAGAAAAAGTGTACAGCGCCAGCAGACAATGAATTTTCAGCACTAAAAAAACGAAACTTCATTAACAGCTAAACTAAACGTTTCCAATGTAAATTTCCACCTTTATATAGTGTAAAAAGACATCCTGAAGCCCGGGCAGCCATTAATTTGATTGTCCAATATTTCCCTTATGAGATAATGCCTCTCATAGCAAATGTGTACAGCGCGAGCTGAAAATGCATTTACAGCACTAAAAAAACAAACTTTTATAACAGCTAAACCAAACGTTTCCAATGTAAATTTCCACCTTTATATAGTGTAAAAAGACATCCTGAAGCCTGCGCAGTCATTAATTTGATTGTCCAATATTTCCCTTATGAGATAATGCCTCTCATAGCAAATGTGTACAGCGCGAGCTGAAAATGCATTTACAGCACTAAAAAACCAAACTTTTATAACAACTAAACCAAACGTTTCCAATGTAAATTTCCACCTTTATATAGTGTAAAAAGACATCCTGGAGCCTGGGCAGTCATTAATTTGATTGTCCAATATTTCCCTTATGAGATAATGCCTCTCATAGCAAATGTGTACAGCGCGAGCTGAAAATGCATTTACAGCACTAAAAAACCAAACTTTTATAACAGCTAAACCAAACGTTTCCAATGTAAATTTCCACCTTTATATAGTGTAGAAAGGCATCCTGAAGCCTGGAAAGTCATTAATTTGATTGTCCAGTATTTCCTTCATGAGATATTGCAACACTTAGAAAAAGTGTACAGCGCCAGCAGACAATGAATTTTCAGCAATAAAAAAAACGAAACTTCATTAACAGCTAAACCAAACGTTTCCAATGTAAATTTCCACATTTATAGAGTGTAAAAAGGCATCCTGAAGCCTGGGAAGTCATTAATTTGATTGTCCAGTATTTCCCTTCTGAGATAATGCCTCACATAGCAAATGTGTACAGTGCGAGCTGAAAATGCATTTTCAGCACTAAAAAAACAAACTTTTATAACAGCTAAACTAAACGTTTCCAATGTAAATTTCCACCTTTATATAGTGTAAAAAGACATCCTGAAGCCTGGGCAGTCATTAATTTGATTGTCCAATATTTCCCTTATGAGATAATGCCTCTCATAGCAAATGTGTACAGCGCGAGCTGAAAATGCATTTACAGCACTAAAAAAACAAACTTTTATAACAGCTAAACTAAACGTTTCCAATGTAAATTTCCACCTTTATATAGTGTAAAAAGACATCCTGAAGCCTGGGCAGTCATTAATTTGATTGTCCAATATTTCCCTTATGAGATAATGCCTCTCATAGCAAATGTGTACAGCGCGAGCTGAAAATGCATTTACAGCACTAAAAAACCAAACTTTTATAACAGCTAAACCAAACGTTTCCAATGTAAATTTCCACCTTTATATAGTGTAGAAAGGCATCCTGAAGCCTGGAAAGTCATTAATTTGATTGTCCAGTATTTCCTTCATGAGATATTGCAACACTTAGAAAAAGTGTACAGCGCCAGCAGACAATGAATTTTCAGCACTAAAAAAACGAAACTTCATTAACAGCTAAACCAAACGTTTCCAATGTAAATTTCCACATTTATAGAGTGTAAAAAGGCATCCTGAAGCCTGGGAAGTCATTAATTTGATTGTCCAGTATTTCCCTTATGAGATAATGCCTCACATAGCAAATGTGTACAGTGCGAGCTGAAAATGCATTTTCAGCACTAAAAAACCAAACTTTTATAACAGCTAAACCAAACGTTTCCAATGTAAATTTCCACCTTTATATAGTGTAAAAAGACATCCTGAAGCCTGGGCAGTCATTAATTTGATTGTCCAGTATTTCCCTTATGAGATAATGCCTCACATAGCAAATGTGTACAGCGCGAGCTGAAAATGCATTTACAGCACTAAAAAAACAAACTTTTATAACAGCTAAACTAAACGTTTCCAATGTAAATTTCCACCTTTATATAGTGTAAAAAGACATCCTGAAGCCTGGGCAGTCATTAATTTGATTGTCCAATATTTCCCTTATGAGATAATGCCTCTCATAGCAAATGTGTACAGCGCGAGCTGAAAATGCATTTACAGCACTAAAAAACCAAACTTTTATAACAGCTAAACCAAACGTTTCCAATGTAAATTTCCACCTTTATATAGTGTAGAAAGGCATCCTGAAGCCTGGAAAGTCATTAATTTTATTGTCCAGTATTTCCTTCATGAGATATTGCAACACTTAGAAAAAGTGTACAGCGCCAGCAGACAATGAATTTTCAGCACTAAAAAAACGAAACTTCATTAACAGCTAAACCAAACGTTTCCAATGTAAATTTCCACATTTATAGAGTGTAAAAAGGCATCCTGAAGCCTGGGAAGTCATTAATTTGATTGTCCAGTATTTCCCTTATGAGATAATGCCTCACATAGCAAATGTGTACAGTGCGAGCTGAAAATGCATTTTCAGCACTAAAAAAACAAACTTTTATAACAGCTAAACTAAACGTTTCCAATGTAAATTTCCACCTTTATATAGTGTAAAAAGACATCCTGAAGCCTGGGCAGTCATTAATTTGATTGTCCAATATTTCCCTTATGAGATAATGCCTCTCATAGCAAATGTGTACAGCGCGAGCTGAAAATGCATTTACAGCACTAAAAAAACAAACTTTTATAACAGCTAAACTAAACGTTTCCAATGTAAATTTCCACCTTTATATAGTGTAAAAAGACATCCTGAAGCCTGGGCAGTCATTAATTTGATTGTCCAATATTTCCCTTATGAGATAATGCCTCTCATAGCAAATGTGTACAGCGCGAGCTGAAAATGCATTTACAGCACTAAAAACCCAAACTTTTATAACAGCTAAACCAAACGTTTCCAATGTAAATGTCCACCTTTATATAGTGTAGAAAGGCATCCTGAAGCCTGGAAAGTCATTAATTTGATTGTCCAGTATTTCCTTCATGAGATATTGCAACACTTAGAAAAGGTGTACAGCGCCAGCAGACAATGAATTTTCAGCACTAAAAAAACGAAACTTCATTAACAGCTAAACCAAACGTTTCCAATGTAAATTTCCACATTTATAGAGTGTAAAAATGCATCCTGAAGCCTGGGAAGTCATTAATTTGATTGTCCAGTATTTCCCTTATGAGATAATGCCTCACATAGCAAATGTGTACAGTGCAAGCTGAAAATGCATTTTCAGCACTAAAAAACCAAACTTTTATAACAGCTAAACCAAACGTTTCCAATGTAAATTTCCACCTTTATATAGTGTAAAAAGACATCCTGAAGCCTGGGCAGTCATTAATTTGATTGTCCAATATTTCCCTTATGAGATAATGCCTCTCATAGCAAATGTGTACAGCGCGAGCTGAAAATGCATTTACAGCACTAAAAAACCAAACTTTTATAACAGCTAAACCAAACGTTTCCAATGTAAATTTCCACCTTTATATAGTGTAGAAAGGCATCCTGAAGCCTGGAAAGTCATTAATTTGATTGTCCAGTATTTCCTTCATGAGATATTGCAACACTTAGAAAAAGTGTACAGCGCCAGTAGACAATGAATTTTCAGCACTAAAAAAACGAAACTTCATTAACAGCTAAACTAAACGTTTCCAATGTAAATTTCCACCTTTATATAGTGTAAAAAGACATCCTGAAGCCTGGGCAGTCATTAATTTGATTGTCCAATATTTCCCTTATGAGATAATGCCTCTCATAGCAAATGTGTACAGCGCGAGCTGAAAATGCATTTACAGCACTAAAAAACCAAACTTTTATAACAGCTAAACCAAACGTTTCCAATGTAAATTTCCACCTTTATATAGTGTAGAAAGGCATCCTGGAGCCTGGAAAGTCATTAATTTGATTGTCCAGTATTTCCTTCATGAGATATTGCAACACTTAGAAAAAGTGTACAGCGCCAGCAGACAATGAATTTTCAGCACTAAAAAAACCAAACTTTTATAACAGCTAAACCAAACGTTTCCAATGTAAATTTCCACCTTTATATAGTGTAAAAAGACATCCTGAAGCCTGGGCAGTCATTAATTTGATTGTCCAGTATTTCCCTTATGAGATAATGCCTCACATAGCAAATGTGTACAGCGCGAGCTGAAAATGCATTTACAGCACTAAAAAAACAAACTTTTATAACAGCTAAACCAAACGTTTCCAATGTAAATTTCCACCTTTATATAGTGTAGAAAGGCATCCTGAAGCCTGGAAAGTCATTAATTTGATTGTCCAGTATTTCCTACATGAGATATTGCAAAACTTAGAAAAAGTGTACAGCGCCAGCAGACAATGAATTTTCAGCACTAAAAAAACGAAACTTCATTAACAGCTAAACCAAACGTTTCCAATGTAAATTTCCACATTTATAGAGTGTAAAAAGGCATCCTGAAGCCTGGGAAGTCATTAATTTGATTGTCCAGTATTTCCCTTATGAGATAATGCCTCACATAGCAAATGTGTACAGCGCGAGCTGAAAATGCATTTACAGCACTAAAAAACCAAACTTTTATAACAGCTAAACCAAACGTTTCCAATGTAAATTTCCACCTTTATATAGTGTAGAAAGGCATCCTGAAGCCTGGAAAGTGATTAATTTGATTGTCCAGTATTTCCTTCATGAGATATTGCAACACTTAGAAAAAGTGTACAGCGCCAGCAGACAATGAATTTTCAGCACTAAAAAACCGAAACTTCATTAACAGCTAAACTAAACGTTTCCAATGTAAATTTCCACCTTTATATAGTGTAAAAAGACATCCTGAAGCCTGGGCAGTCATTAATTTGATTGTCCAATATTTCCCTTATGAGATAATGCCTCTCATAGCAAATGTGTACAGCGCGAGCTGAAAATGCATTTACAGCACTAAAAAACCAAACTTTTATAACAGCTAAACCAAACGTTTCCAATGTAAATTTCCACCTTTATATAGTGTAGAAAGGCATCCTGAAGCCTGGAAAGTCATTAATTTGATTGTCCAGTATTTCCTTCATGAGATATTGCAACACTTAGAAAAAGTGTACAGCGCCAGCAGACAATGAATTTCCAGCACTAAAAAAACGAAACTTCATTAACAGCTAAACTAAACGTTTCCAATGTAAATTTCCACCTTTATATAGTGTAAAAAGACATCCTGAAGCCTGGGCAGTCATTAATTTGATTGTCCAATATTTCCCTTATGAGATAATGCCTCTCATAGCAAATGTGTACAGCGCGAGCTGAAAATGCATTTACAGCACTAAAAAACCAAACTTTTATAACAGCTAAACTAAACGTTTCCAATGTAAATTTCCACCTTTATATAGTGTAGAAAGGCATCCTGAAGCCTGGAAAGTCATTAATTTGATTGTCCAGTATTTCCTTCATGAGATATTGCAACACTTAGAAAAAGTGTACAGCGCCAGCAGACAATGAATTTTCAGCACTAAAAAAACGAAACTTCATTAACAGCTAAACCAAACGTTTCCAATGTAAATTTCCACATTTATAGAGTGTAAAAAGGCATCCTGAAGCCTGGGAAGTCATTAATTTGATTGTCCAGTATTTCCCTTATGAGATAATGCCTCACATAGCAAATGTGTACAGTGCGAGCTGAAAATGCATTTTCAGCACTAAAAAACCAAACTTTTATAACAGCTAAACCAAACGTTTCCAATGTAAATTTCCACCTTTATATAGTGTAAAAAGACATCCTGAAGCCTGGGCAGTCATTAATTTGATTGTCCAGTATTTCCCTTATGAGATAATGCCTCACATAGCAAATGTGTACAGCGCGAGCTGAAAATGCATTTACAGCACTAAAAAAACAAACTTTTATAACAGCTAAACTAAACGTTTCCAATGTAAATTTCCACCTTTATATAGTGTAAAAAGACATCCTGAAGCCTGGGCAGTCATTAATTTGATTGTCCAATATTTCCCTTATGAGATAATGCCTCTCATAGCAAATGTGTACAGCGCGAGCTGAAAATGCATTTACAGCACTAAAAACCCAAACTTTTATAACAGCTAAACCAAACGTTTCCAATGTAAATTTCCACCTTTATATAGTGTAGAAAGGCATCCTGAAGCCTGGAAAGTCATTAATTTGATTGTCCAGTATTTCCTTCATGAGATATTGCAACACTTAGAAAAGGTGTACAGCGCCAGCAGACAATGAATTTTCAGCACTAAAAAATCGAAACTTCATTAACAGCTAAACCAAACGTTTCCAATGTAAATTTCCACCTTTATATAGTGTAGAAAGGCATCCTGAAGCCTGGAAAGTCATTAATTTGATTGTCCAGTATTTCCTTCATGAGATATTGCAACACTTAGAAAAGGTGTACAGCGCCAGCAGACAATGAATTTTCAGCACTAAAAAAACGAAACTTCATTAACAGCTAAACCAAACGTTTCCAATGTAAATTTCCACATTTATAGAGTGTAAAAAGGCATCCTGAAGCCTGGGAAGTCATTAATTTGATTGTCCAGTATTTCCCTTATGAGATAATGCCTCACATAGCAAATGTGTACAGTTCGAGCTGAAAATGCATTTACAGCACTAAAAAACCAAACTTTTATAACAGCTAAACCAAACGTTTCCAATGTAAATTTCCACCTTTATATAGTGTAGAAAGGCATCCTGAAGCCTGGAAAGTCATTGATTTGATTGTCCAGTATTTCCTTCATGAGATATTGCAACACTTAGAAAAAGTGTACAGCGCCAGCAGACAATGAATTTTCAGCACTAAAAAAACGAAACTTCATTAACAGCTAAACTAAACGTTTCCAATGTAAATTTCCACCTTTATATAGAGTAAAAAGACATCCTGAAGCCTGGGCAGCCATTTATTTGATTGTCCAATATTTCCCTTATGAGATAATGCCTCTCATAGCAAATGTGTACAGCGCGAGCTGAAAATGCATTTACAGCACTAAAAAACCAAACTTTTATAACAGCTAAACCAAACGTTTCCAATGTAAATTTCCACCTTTATATAGTGTAAAAAGACATCCTGAAGCCTGGGCAGTCATTAATTTGATTGTCCAATATTTCCCTTATGAGATAATGCCTCTCATAGCAAATGTGTACAGCGCGAGCTGAAAATGCATTTACAGCACTAAAAAAACCAAACTTTTATAACAGCTAAACCAAACGTTTCCAATGTAAATTTCCACCTTTATATAGTGTAGAAAGGCACCCTGAAGCCTGGAAAGTCATTAATTTGATTGTCCAGTATTTCCTTCATGAGATATTGCAACACTTAGAAAAAGTGTACAGCGCCAGCAGACAATGAATTTTCAGCACTAAAAAAACGAAACTTCATTAACAGCTAAACCAAACGTTTCCAATGTAAATTTCCACATTTATAGAGTGTAAAAAGGCATCCTGAAGCCTGGGAAGTCATTAATTTGATTGTCCAGTATTTCCCTTATGAGATAATGCCTCACATAGCAAATGTGTACAGTGCGAGCTGAAAATGCATTTTCAGCACTAAAAAACCAAACTTTTATAACAGCTAAACCAAACGTTTCCAATGTAAATTTCCACCTTTATATAGTGTAAAAAGACATCCTGAAGCCTGGGCAGTCATTAATTCGATTGTCCAATATTTCCTTTATGAGATAATGCCTCTCATAGGCAAATGTATACAGCGCGAGCTGAAAATGCATTTACAGCACTAAAAAACCAAACTTTTATAACAGCTAAACCAAACTTTCCAATGTAAATTTCCACCTTTATATAGTGTAAAAAGGCATCCTGAAGCCTGGGAAGTCATTAATTTGATTGTCCAGTATTTCCCTTATGAGATAATGCCTCACATAGCAAATGTGTACAGTGCGAGCTGAAAATGCATTTTCAGCACTAAAAAAACGAAACTTCATTAACAGCTAAACCAAACGTTTCCAATGTAAATTTCCACATTTATAGAGTGTAAAAAGGCATCCCGAAGCCTGGGAAGTCATTAATTTGATTGTCCAGTATTTCCCTTATGAGATAATGCCTCACATAGCAAATGTGTACAGTGCGAGCTGAAAATGCATTTTCAGCACTAAAAAACCAAACTTTTATAACAGCGAAACCAAACGTTTCCAATGTAAATTTCCACCTTTATATAGTGTAAAAAGACATCCTGAAGCCTGGGCAGTCATTAATTTGATTGTCCAAAATTTCCCTTATGAGATAATGCCTCTCATAGCAAATGTGTACAGCGCGAGCTGAAAATGCATTTACAGCACTAAAAAACCAAACTTTTATAACAGCTAAACCAAACGTTTCCAATGTAAATTTCTACCTTTATATAGTGTAGAAAGGCATCCTGAAGCCTGGAAAGTCATTAATTTGATTGTCCAGTATTTCCTTCATGAGATATTGCAACACTTAGAAAAAGTGTACAGCGCCAGCAGACAATGAATTTTCAGCACTAAAAAAACGAAACTTCATTAACAGCTAAACTAAACGTTTCCAATGTAAATTTCCATCTTTATATAGTGTAAAAAGACATCCTGAAGCCTGGGCAGTCATTAATTTGATTGTCCAATATTTCCCTTATGAGATAATGCCTCTCATAGCAAATGTGTACAGCGCGAGCTGAAAATGCATTTACAGCACTAAAAAACCAAACTTTTATAACAGCTAAACCAAACGTTTCCAATGTAAATTTCCACCTTTATATAGTGTAGAAAGGCATCCTGAAGCCTGGAAAGTCATTAATTTGATTGTCCAGTATTTCCTTCATGAGATATTGCAACACTTAGAAAAAGTGTACAGCGCCAGCAGACAATGAATTTTCAGCACTAAAAAAACGAAACTTCATTAACAGCTAAACCAAACGTTTCCAATGTAAATTTCCACATTTATAGAGTGTAAAAAGGCATCCTGAAGCCTGGGAAGTCATTAATTTGATTGTCCAGTATTTCCCTTATGAGATAATGCCTCACATAGCAAATGTGTACAGTGCGAGCTGAAAATGCATTTTCAGCACTAAAAAACCAAACTTTTATAACAGCTAAACCAAACGTTTCCAATGTAAATTTCCACCTTTATATAGTGTAAAAAGACATCCTGAAGCCTGGGCAGTCATTAATTTGATTGTCCAGTATTTCCCTTATGAGATAATGCCTCACATAGCAAATGTGTACAGCGCGAGCTGAAAATGCATTTACAGCACTAAAAAAACAAACTTTTATAACAGCTAAACTAAACGTTTCCAATGTAAATTTCCACCTTTATATAGTGTAAAAAGACATCCTGAAGCCTGGGCAGTCATTAATTTGATTGTCCAATATTTCCCTTATGAGATAATGCCTCTCATAGCAAATGTGTACAGCGCGAGCTGAAAATGCATTTACGGGACTAAAAACCCAAACTTTTATAACAGCTAAACCAAACGTTTCCAATGTAAATTTCCACCTTTATATAGTGTAGAAAGGCATCTTGAAGCCTGGAAAGTCATTAATTTGATTGTCCAGTATTTCCTTCATGAGATATTGCAACACTTAGAAAAGGTGTACAGCGCCAGCAGACAATGAATTTTCAGCACTAAAAAACGAAACTTCATTAACAGCTAAACCAAACGTTTCCAATGTAAATTTCCACATTTATAGAGTGTAAAAAGGCATCCTGAAGCCTGGGAAGTCATTAATTTGATTGTCCAGTATTTCCCTTATGAGATAATGCCTCACATAGCAAATGTGTACAGTGCGAGCTGAAAATGCATTTTCAGCACTAAAAAACCAAACTTTTATAACAGCTAAACCAAACGTTTCCAATGTAAATTTCCACCTTTATATAGTGTAAAAAAGACATCCTGAAGCCTGGGCAGTCATTAATTCGATTGTCCAATATTTCCTTTATGAGATAATGCCTCTCATAGCAAATGTGTACAGCGCGAGCTGAAAATGCATTAACAGCACTAAAAAACCAAACTTTTATAACAGCTAAACCAAACGTTTCCAATGTAAATTTTCACCTTTATATAGTGTAAAAAGGCATCCTGAAGCCTGGAAAGTCATTAATTTGATTGTCCAGTATTTCCTTCATGAGATAATGCCTCACATAGCAAATGTGTACAGTGCGAGCTGAAAATGCATTTTCAGCACTAAAAAACCAAACTTTTATAACAGCTAAACCAAACGTTTCCAATGTAAATTCCACCTTTATATAGTGTAAAAAGACATCCTGAAGCCTGGGCAGTCATTAATTTGATTGTCCAATATTTCCCTTATGAGATAATGCCTCTCATAGCAAATGTGTACAGCGCGAGCTGAAAATGCATTTACAGCACTAAAAAACCAAACTTTTATAACAGCTAAACCAAACGTTTCCAATGTAAATTTCCACCTTTATATAGTGTAGAAAGGCATCCTGAAGCCTGGAAAGTCATTAATTTGATTGTCCAGTATTTCCTTCATAAGATATTGCAACACTTAGAAAAAGTGTACAGCGCCAGGAGACAATGAATTTTCAGCACTAAAAAACCGAAACTTCATTAACAGCTAAACTAAACGTTTCCAATGTAAATTTCCACCTTTATATAGTGTAAAAAGACATCCTGAAGCCTGGGCAGCCATTAATTTGATTGTCCAATATTTCCCTTATGAGATAATGCCTCTCATAGCAAATGTGTACAGCGCGAGCTGAAAATGCATTTACAGCACTAAAAAACCAAACTTTTATAACAGCTAAACCAAACGTTTCCAATGTAAATTTCCACCTTTATATAGTGTAAAAAGACATCCTGAAGCCTGGGCAGTCATTAATTTGATTGTCCAGTATTTCCCTTATGAGATAATGCCTCACATAGCAAATGTGTACAGCGCGAGCTGAAAATGCATTTACAGCACTAAAAAAACAAACTTTTATAACAGCTAAACTAAACGTTTCCAATGTAAATTTCCACCTTTATATAGTGTAAAAAGACATCCTGAAGCCTGGGCAGCCATTAATTTGATTGTCCAATATTTCCCTTATGAGATAATGCCTCTCATAGCAAATGTGTACAGCGCGAGCTGAAAATGCATTTACAGCACTAAAAAAACAAACTTTTATAACAGCTAAACCAAACGTTTCCAATGTAAATTTCCACCTTTATATAGTGTAGAAAGGCATCCTGAAGCCTGGAAAGTCATTAATTTGATTGTCCAGTATTTCCTTCATGAGATATTGCAACACTTAGAAAAAGTGTACAGCGCCAGCAGACAATGAATTTTCAGCACTAAAAAAACGAAACTTCATTAACAGCTAAACCAAACGTTTCCAATGTAAATTTCCACATTTATAGAGTGTAAAAAGGCATCCTGAAGCCTGGGAAGTCATTAATTTGATTGTCCAGTATTTCCCTTATGAGATAATGCCTCACATAGCAAATGTGTACAGTGCGAGCTGAAAATGCATTTTCAGCACTAAAAAACCAAACTTTTATAACAGCTAAACCAAACGTTTCCAATGTAAATTTCCACCTTTATATAGTGTAAAAAGACATCCTGAAGCCTGGGCAGTCATTAATTTGATTGTCCAGTATTTCCCTTATGAGATAATGCCTCACATAGCAAATGTGTACAGTGCGAGCTGAAAATGCATTTTCAGCACGAAAAAAACCAAACTTTTATAACAACTAAACCAAACGTTTCCAATGTAAATTTCCACCTTTATATAGTGTAAAAAGACATCCTGGAGCCTGGGCAGTCATTAATTTGATTGTCCAATATTTCCCTTATGAGATAATGCCTCTCATAGCAAATGTGTACAGCGCGAGCTGAAAATGCATTTACAGCACTTAAAAAACAAACTTTTATAACAGCTAAACCAAACGTTTCCAATGTACATTTCCACCTTTATATAGTGTAGAAAGGCATCCTGAAGCCTGGAAAGTCATTAATTTGATTGTCCAGTATTTCCTTCATGAGATATTGCAACACTTAGAAAAAGTGTACAGCGCCAGCAGACAATGAATTTTCAGCACTAAAAAAACGAAACTTCATTAACAGCTAAACTAAACGTTTCCAATGTAAATTTCCACCTTTATATAGTGTAAAAAGACATCCTGAAGCCTGGGCAGTCATTAATTTGATTGTCCAATATTTCCCTTATGAGATAATGCCTCTCATAGCAAATGTGTACAGCGCGAGCTGAAAATGCATTTACAGCACTAAAAAACCAAACTTTTATAACAGCTAAACCAAACGTTTCCAATGTAAATTTCCACCTTTATATAGTGTAGAAAGGCATCCTGAAGCCTGGAAAGTCATTAATTTGATTGTCCAGTATTTCCTTCATGAGATATTGCAACACTTAGAAAAAGTGTACAGCGCCAGCAGACAATGAATTTTCAGCACAAAAAAAACGAAACTTCATTAACAGCTAAACCAAACGTTTCCAATGTAAATTTCCACATTTATAGAGTGTAAAAAGGCATCCTGAAGCCTGGGAAGTCATTAATTTGATTGTCCAGTATTTCCCTTATGAGATAATGCCTCACATAGCAAATGTGTACAGTGCGAGCTGAAAATGCATTTTCAGCACTAAAAAACCAAACTTTTATAACAGCTAAACCAAACGTTTCCAATGTAAATTTCCACCTTTATATAGTGTAAAAAGACATCCTGAAGCCTGGGCAGTCATTAATTTGATTGTCCAGTATTTCCCTTATGAGATAATGCCTCACATAGCAAATGTGTACAGCGCGAGCTGAAAATGCATTTACAGCACTAAAAAAACAAACTTTTATAACAGCTAAACTAAACGTTTCCAATGTAAATTTCCACCTTTATATAGTGTAAAAAGACATCCTGAAGCCTGGGCAGTCATTAATTTGATTGTCCAATATTTCGCTTATGAGATAATGCCTCTCATAGCAAATGTGTACAGCGCGAGCTGAAAATGCATTTACAGGACTAAAAACCCAAACTTTTATAACAGCTAAACCAAACGTTTCCAATGTAAATTTCCACCTTTATATAGTGTAGAAAGGCATCTTGAAGCCTGGAAAGTCATTAATTTGATTGTCCAGTATTTCCTTCATGAGATATTGCAACACTTAGAAAAGGTGTACAGCGCCAGCAGACAATGAATTTTCAGCACTAAAAAAACGAAACTTCATTAACAGCTAAACCAAACGTTTCCAATGTAAATTTCCACATTTATAGAGTGTAAAAAGGCATCCTGAAAGCCCCGGAAGTCATTAATTTGATTGTCCAGTATTTCCCTTATGAGATAATGCCTCACATAGCAAATGTGTACAGTGCGAGCTGAAAATGCATTTTCAGCACTAAAAAACCAAACTTTTATAACAGCTAAACCAAACGTTTCCAATGTAAATTTCCACCTTTATATAGTGTAAAAAGACATCCTGAAGCCTGGGCAGTCATTAATTCGATTGTCCAATATTTCCTTTATGAGATAATGCCTCTCATTGCAAATGTTTACAGCGCGAGCTGAAAATGCATTTACAGCACTAAAAAACCAAACTTTTATAACAGCTAAACCAAACGTTTCCAATGTAAATTTCCACCTTTATATAGTGTAAAAAGGCATCCTGAAGCCTGGAAAGTCATTAATTTGATTGTCCAGTATTTCCTTCATGAGATAATGCCTCACATAGCAAATGTGTACAGTGCGAGCTGAAAATGCATTTTCAGCACTAAAAAACCAAACTTTTATAACAGCTAAACCAAACGTTTCCAATGTAAATTTCCACCTTTATATAGTGTAGAAAGGCATCCTGAAGCCTGGAAAGTCATTAATTTGATTGTCCAGTATTTCCTTCATGAGATATTGCAACACTTAGAAAAAGTGTACAGCGCCAGGAGACAATGAATTTTCAGCACTAAAAAACCGAAACTTCATTAACAGCTAAACTAAACGTTTCCAATGTAAATTTCCACCTTTATATAGTGTAAAAAGACATCCTGAAGCCTGGGCAGCCATTAATTTGATTGTCCAATATTTCGCTTATGAGATAATGCCTCTCATAGCAAATGTGTACAGCGCGAGCTGAAAATGCATTTACAGCACTAAAAAACCAAACTTTTATAACAGCTAAACCAAACGTTTCCAATGTAAATTTCCACCTTTATATAGTGTAAAAAGACATCCTGAAGCCTGGGCAGTCATTAATTTGATTGTCCAATATTTCCCTTATGAGATAATGCCTCTCATAGCAAATGTGTACAGCGCGAGCTGAAAATGCATTTACAGCACTAAAAAACCAAACTTTTATAACAGCTAAACCAAACGTTTCCAATGTAAATTTCTACCTTTATATAGTGTAGAAAGGCATCCTGAAGCCTGGAAAGTCATTAATTTGATTGTCCAGTATTTCCTTCATGAGATATTGCAACACTTAGAAAAAGTGTACAGCGCCAGCAGACAATGAATTTTCAGCACTAAAAAAACGAAACTTCATTAACAGCTAAACTAAACGTTTCCAATGTAAATTTCCACCTTTATATAGTGTAAAAAGACATCCTGAAGCCTGGGCAGTCATTAATTTGATTGTCCAATATTTCCCTTATGAGATAATGCCTCTCATAGCAAATGTGTACAGCGCGAGCTGAAAATGCATTTACGGGACTAAAAACCCAAACTTTTATAACAGCTAAACCAAACGTTTCCAATGTAAATTTCCACCTTTATATAGTGTAGAAAGGCATCTTGAAGCCTGGAAAGTCATTAATTTGATTGTCCAGTATTTCCTTCATGAGATATTGCAACACTTAGAAAAGGTGTACAGCGCCAGCAGACAATGAATTTTCAGCACTAAAAAACGAAACTTCATTAACAGCTAAACCAAACGTTTCCAATGTAAATTTCCACATTTATAGAGTGTAAAAAGGCATCCTGAAGCCTGGGAAGTCATTAATTTGATTGTCCAGTATTTCCCTTATGAGATAATGCCTCACATAGCAAATGTGTACAGTGCGAGCTGAAAATGCATTTTCAGCACTAAAAAACCAAACTTTTATAACAGCTAAACCAAACGTTTCCAATGTAAATTTCCACCTTTATATAGTGTAAAAAGACATCCTGAAGCCTGGGCAGTCATTAATTCGATTGTCCAATATTTCCTTTATGAGATAATGCCTCTCATAGCAAATGTGTACAGCGCGAGCTGAAAATGCATTTACAGCACTAAAAAACCAAACTTTTATAACAGCTAAACCAAACGTTTCCAATGTAAATTTTCACCTTTATATAGTGTAAAAAGGCATCCTGAAGCCTGGAAAGTCATTAATTTGATTGTCCAGTATTTCCTTCATGAGATAATGCCTCACATAGCAAATGTGTACAGTGCGAGCTGAAAATGCATTTTCAGCACTAAAAAACCAAACTTTTATAACAGCTAAACCAAACGTTTCCAATGTAAATTCCACCTTTATATAGTGTAAAAAGACATCCTGAAGCCTGGGCAGTCATTAATTTGATTGTCCAATATTTCCCTTATGAGATAATGCCTCTCATAGCAAATGTGTACAGCGCGAGCTGAAAATGCATTTACAGCACTAAAAAACCAAACTTTTATAACAGCTGAACCAAACGTTTCCAATGTAAATTTCCACCTTTATATAGTGTAAAAAGACATCCTGAAGCCTGGGCAGTCATTAATTTGATTGTCCAATATTTCCCTTATGAGATAATGCCTCTCATAGCAAATGTGTACAGCGCGAGCTGAAAATGCATTTACAGCACTAAAAAACCAAACTTTTATAACAGCTAAACCAAACGTTTCCAATGTAAATTTCCACCTTTATATAGTGTAGAAAGGCATCCTGAAGCCTGGAAAGTCATTAATTTGATTGTCCAGTATTTCCTTCATGAGATATTGCAACACTTAGAAAAAGTGTACAGCGCCAGCAGACAATGAATTTTCAGCACTAAAAAAACGAAACTTCATTAACAGCTAAACCAAACGTTTCCAATGTAAATTTCCACATTTATAGAGTGTAAAAAGGCATCCTGAAGCCTGGGAAGTAATTAATTTGATTGTCCAGTATTTCCCTTATGAGATAATGCCTCACATAGCAAATGTGTACAGTGCGAGCTGAAAATGCATTTTCAGCACTAAAAAACCAAACTTTTATAACAGCTAAACCAAACGTTTCCAATGTAAATTTCCACCTTTATATAGTGTAAAAAGACATCCTGAAGCCTGGGCAGTCATTAATTTGATTGTCCAGTATTTCCCTTATGAGATAATGCCTCACATAGCAAATGTGTACAGCGCGAGCTGAAAATGCATTTACAGCACTAAAAAAACAAACTTTTATAACAGCTAAACTAAACGTTTCCAATGTAAATTTCCACCTTTATATAGTGTAAAAAGACATCCTGAAGCCTGGGCAGTCATTAATTTGATTGTCCAATATTTCGCTTATGAGATAATGCCTCTCATAGCAAATGTGTACAGCGCGAGCTGAAAATGCATTTACAGGACTAAAAACCCAAACTTTTATAACAGCTAAACCAAACGTTTCCAATGTAAATTTCCACCTTTATATAGTGTAGAAAGGCATCTTGAAGCCTGGAAAGTCATTAATTTGATTGTCCAGTATTTCCTTCATGAGATATTGCAACACTTAGAAAAGGTGTACAGCGCCAGCAGACAATGAATTTTCAGCACTAAAAAAACGAAACTTCATTAACAGCTAAACCAAACGTTTCCAATGTAAATTTCCACATTTATAGAGTGTAAAAAGGCATCCTGAAAGCCTGGGAAGTCATTAATTTGATTGTCCAGTATTTCCCTTATGAGATAATGCCTCACATAGCAAATGTGTACAGTGCGAGCTGAAAATGCATTTTCAGCACTAAAAAACCAAACTTTTATAACAGCTAAACCAAACGTTTCCAATGTAAATTTCCACCTTTATATAGTGTAAAAAGACATCCTGAAGCCTGGGCAGTCATTAATTCGATTGTCCAATATTTCTTTTATAAGATAATGCCTCTCATAGCAAATGTGTACAGCGCGAGCTGAAAATGCATTTACAGCACTAAAAAACCAAACTTTTATAACAGCTAAACCAAACGTTTCCAATGTAAATTTCCACCTTTATATAGTGTAAAAAGGCATCCTGAAGCCTGGAAAGTCATTAATTTGATTGTCCAGTATTTCCTTCATGAGATAATGCCTCACATAGCAAATGTGTACAGTGCGAGCTGAAAATGCATTTTCAGCACTAAAAAACCAAACTTTTATAACAGCTAAACCAAACGTTTCCAATGTAAATTCCACCTTTATATAGTGTAAAAAGACATCCTGAAGCCTGGGCAGTCATTAATTTGATTGTCCAATATTTCCCTTTTGAGATAATGCCTCTCATAGCAAATGTGTACAGCGCGAGCTGAAAATGCATTTACAGCACTAAAAAACCAAACTTTTATAACAGCTAAACCAAACGTTTCCAATGTAAATTTCCACCTTTATATAGTGTAAAAAGGCATCCTGAAGCCTGGAAAGTCATTAATTTGATTGTCCAGTATTTCCTTCATGAGATAATGCCTCACATAGCAAATGTGTACAGTGCGAGCTGAAAATGCATTTTCAGCACAAAAAACCAAACTTTTATAACAGCTAAACCAAACGTTTCCAATGTAAATTCCACCTTTATATAGTGTAAAAAGACATCCTGAAGCCTGGGCAGTCATTAATTTGATTGTCCAGTATTTCCCTTATGAGATAATGCCTCACATAGCAAATGTGTACAGTGCGAGCTGAAAATGCATTTTCAGCACTAAAAAAACCAAACTTTTATAACAGCTAAACCAAACGTTTCCAATGTAAATTTCCACCTTTATATAGTGTAAAAAGACATCCTGAAGCCTGGGCAGTCATTAATTTGATTGTCCAATATTTCCCTTATGAGATAATGCCTCTCATAGCAAATGTGTACAGCGCGAGCTGAAAATGCATTTACAGCACTAAAAAACCAAACTTTTATAACAGCTAAACCAAACGTTTCCAATGTAAATTTCCACCTTTATATAGTGTAGAAAGGCATCCTGAAGCCTGGAAAGTCATTAATTTGATTGTCCAGTATTTCCTTCATGAGATATTGCAACACTTAGAAAAAGTGTACAGCGCCAGCAGACAATGAATTTTCAGCACTAAAAAAAACGAAACTTCATTAACAGCTAAACTAAACGTTTCCAATGTAGATTTCCACCTTTATATAGTGTAAAAAGACATCCTGATGCCTGGGCAGTCATTAATTTGATTGTCCAATATTTCCCTTATGAGATAATGCCTCTCATAGCAAATGTGTACAGCGCGAGCTGAAAATGCATTTACAGCACTAAAAAACCAAACTTTTATAACAGCTAAACCAAAACTGGGTTTAGCTAGTCAGTAAAACACTCTTTATAGTGTAGCAACGTTAGTAACGCTAAATTCTTACCTAGTTTATGAGACGAGTGCTGTACTTGACTATTTTTTGTAATTTATTATTATTTTTTTTTTTAATGCTTTATAGAGCAAATTGCACCTATGACAGTTGTTATTACCACAGAAGCCATCTCAAATGGTTGCAAACTCTGAGGGTGACTTTGAACCGGAAGTCCCGCCTCAATCGTCATCTGATTGACAGCGGAATCCTGGAGCCAGAGAAGAGAAAAGAATCAGACACGAAGTTGAAGAAGCGAAAAAAAATAAACATCGAATCTTAAAGTTCTCGCAACGAGGGTGACTGTTGGGGTCTGGAGAAGTGACCGGGAGATGGGGAGCCCCGTATTTTGGTCTTGGTAAGAGGGTAACTCACTTGATGTTGACGAGGGAACCTATGCCGCTATGCTATATACCGTCGTGAGAAAACTACGGCCTGGGGGCCACATGCGGCCCGTTAAACGTTTTAATCCGGCCCGCCGAATTTGAAAAAAAAAAAAAATAAACCTTGTTAATGTTTTATTTTCAAAATAGTGTGGTTTTTCAAAGACAAGCTTTTGTTCACTTTCATTTAAAATTAAATGTATTTTTTTTCTCAGATGAGATGAGGTTACCAAAACACTCCATCCATCTGCTCCTGGTCCAGCCCCTCTGTCAAATTTTAGAACCCATTGTGGCCCGCCAATAAAAAAGTTTTCCCACCCCTGCTATATACTATAAACTATGTTAATGTCGTCAGGCCATTATAGAGTATTTCTTCTGACATTTTGAAGGAGAAATAATACTCAACGTTTTATTTTTTTATGATGTTTGAGGCATTCTGACTGAAATACAGTTAAATTGAGGTTACCAGTAGTCATTTCCATTACCTGTAAATGTAAATTAGAATGTAACTTACTACAGTGAACCCTCGGTTATCGCGGTTAATGGGGACCGAGACCACCCGCGAAAACTGAAAATCCGCGAAGTAGCGGCGCACCTTCAAAAATGCTTAAAAAAAAAAAGTGCGAAGTAGCGGCGCACCTTCAAAAATGCTTAAAAAAAAAAAGTGCGAAGTAGCGGCGCACCTTCAAAAATGCTTAAAAAAATAAATAAATAAAATAATATATATATATATATATATATATATATATACGGGTAGAGAGAGAGAGGGTGAAATTCATGTTATAACAAAAAAAAAAATTATTAAAACATTTTTTTATTCCCCAGCCATTATTTTTGTATTTATTCAATTACTTCTTTTTGTATTTATTTAATTACTTCGACTTTTACCTGCTGGTACGCCGTCCGGTGTGCCCTGGCATTCTTCATTTATTTATTCATTTATTCATTCATAACTGACAGCCTCGCGCTCCGCTCATGCCCGGGCGGAAGGTGTTCCTCTTCGGCTTAACAACCACGCACGCCGGCCGGTCTCCTCCGGAGCTCTCGCACGGTCCCGAACGGAGCGAAATGTCACCCCGCTAGTGCCCGGGCGGAAGTTGTTCCTCTTCGGCTTAACTGCCACGCACGCTGGCCGGAGCTCTGGTACGGTCCGAACCGCGCGAAACGTCGCCCCAAATCGTGCCCGGGGGAACGTGCTCTTCTTTGTCCACTCTCCTCTTCGCCCACGTTCTTCTTCGGCGCACGCCGGCCGTCTAACCACTCCAGCGCCCCGTCGTGCCGCTCGGCGAAACTACAATGCCCCCGAATATTTTTTAGACCCGCGAAGCACTGAACCCGCGAAAGGTGAACCGCGAAGTAGCGAGGGTTCACTGTATTGCAGCCAGATACCTATAAAATGTCATTTAATTTGCACTGTTTTGATCGCCACTGTTTTGCTCATTGAACAACAAATGAAAAGATGAATCATACACAGTGTTTGTAAAGATAATTGTCAATGTTTTATTAAATGAAATTCCAATGTAAAATTGTGTAATATTGTGTTATATAATGGGTCTACAACATACATTTCTCACAGACAAGTAGAGCTTTTTCTCATGAAATGTGTTGAAAAAAAACTAACATTTGAACATTGTTTTGCGTTACAACATCCGTGTTTACTGGTCATAAATTATTAACTTAAGTTTAATATACACTACACGAGCTGGGTAGCCACCACGCCTCAACCACCATAACAAGTTCGCTAACCCTTTAAGTCGAACGAGGTAGCTAACATATCGGGTTCAATTTGTACCAAAAATATGCTGTTGTGCCTTGTGTCTCTGTATATGTCGTCATGACGTGTCATTTGACAAAGCCTTGTGTCGATGTTAGTTGTCGATGTAACAGTCTTTGTTAGATGTCAATGTATGTCTATGTTAGATCTCAATGTGTCGATGTTAGATGTCAATCTATGTGTCTATATTAGATGTGTTTATGTTAGATGTCTATGTAAATGTTTGTTAGATGTCGATGTGTGTAAGATGTCTATGTAAAGGTTGGTTAGATGTCGATGTCTATGTAAATGTTTATGATGGATGTCGATGTGTCTGTTAGATGTCCGTGTTTGTTAGATGTGATTGTAATGGTTTATGTTATAGACGTCAATGTAAGTGTCAATGTTAGATGCCCATGCATGTTTGTTAGATGTCGATATATGTGTCATTGTTACATTTCAACGTAAATGTTGTTCGTGCAAGTTTCCAGTCCTCCAGCCACGTGACATCATGCGCGTCAAAGTGATAACTCGTACATTTCACGGAGGGAAAAAAAACAGACACCATTGGTAGTTTTGACCGGGAAAAAAAAATCATTTATTTTTTTCGAACACCTCATGTCTCTTTCAGCGTAAGAATAAACATGACACGACCAAAATAAAATATACCAACACAGGCAAATATTTAAGGAGCACTCAAGAGATACACTTCAGCTCATTTAATCCCACCTATTTTTACTAACGCAAACCCTTCAATTCTAGCGCCCACAGAATAGTGTGCTATAATGCTATAAAAATATGGAGCCTTTACCTGACAGCGTTTGAATATAACTGAATTCCCATTGCTCACGAAAAACTGAGAAACTAAGAACAAACATTTCAAGCACAAGCTTGACTTGACTTCAACAGTTCTATTTTTTCTTTTGTGACAGCTCAGACATCAAAATAATGCTTTCCTTCTATAAAATAAAAACAGCATGACAAAAGGTGCTGAAATAAACTATATACGGAAGTGCGTGAGTGACAGTGTGTGCATGTGTTTTTGCAACGCATGTGTACACCCCGCCATACAAATTACACAATTCGTTGGGTATGTGGTATACACTTAAAAACAATTGCCTTGGAGCAAGTGAACACAACACGTCTCACACTGTATACATGCTGTAGAAGGGCTGGGCGATATGACCTCAAATCAATATCGCGAGAAATCGAGCAATTTTACCTCGATAACGATAAATGCACAATAAATTCCCACGTGGACTAAAATCAAAATAAATGCAGGAATTGCATATTGACTGTTTTTTTTATTGACCAACTGGTACACTTTACTTTCAATGAAAAATAAAAGTACAAAAATCATTTGTATGAACATTCCAAATAGCTTGCAGGGTTCGCGGTTAACTTTAAAAACTGCTTGCCCATAGGGCAAGTGCCACTAAAATTTGCCTTGCCCGAGTGGCCAAATTACTTGCCCGACTTGGGCAAGTGACAATTTTTTTTCTCTAAGAATAAAATGTTTATGGTTGTAAAATGTGCGCCACAAATGTAAATAAACATATAATCTGATAAGCATAAATTAATCTTGTTTTCATCGTCAACCATGAAACCCTACTCACAAGAGCAAATGTATCATCCTGTGCAGTTATTGAAAATGTTAATTGTAGTTTTAATAATTAACAAATCTGCATGTTAAATTGGGAAAATGATATTACAGCAATCCAGATGATCAATTTTAAGTCCAGGAGAGCGTATTAATTGAGGAATCACATGAGTAAATTATGAGTGTGGCAAATTTGTGTATTCCTTTAAGACCAGTGCCTGTGGTGCTGCCTCCATAAGTTTCATAGCATAAACAGAACACAGTCACTGACACTATGTCAGGTCACATCATGGAGCTAATGAATTAACAGCCAATAATCAAATATTACTCCCTTCCTTACTCACAACTGAATTGTCTACTTAAAAATATTCGAGCTATTTTAGTCATGTCAGAGGAATCCGAAATGTTCGGATTTGAACGAACTCGTCGCCAATTTTCGGCCAAAATATCGTAGGTTTTTGTTGTGTTTTTCAAACTTCAAATGAGGATGCTACGACAGCGAGTTCCAATACTGCGGGATTTATTGACGTCCACTTTAACTCGACATTCACTGAACTAACTGATCCCCGTAGCGCCCGCCCATTGCCCCGATAAGGCCAATGGACCATACCAAAACATAAGGGGTTGTCTGGGTTAAACCATCACCATACAGTGCACACAAACAGATCACACCACCGTTTTCGTCAAAATTAAAGATATTTGGCTGCTTTAAAAAATGCTTGCCCGGTCGGGCAAGTTGCCCATAATTTTACCTTGCCCGTGGCCAAATTTCACTTGCCCCGGGCAATCGGGAAGCGGTTAACCGCGAACCCTGAGCTTGCTTTGCATGACTTGAACAATGTCACAAAGAAAAAGGGTACCTCTTGCGAAATCTTTTTCTGCAAATAGATTGCGCCAAGATGCTCTCATGATGTAAATAATGGCAAATAAAAAAACGCTAAATAAAATGAAAGAAAATGTCAATGCAAGCCAAATAAACAAGTGGGTATTATCGGGGAAAATGTGCCGTCTCGAGTACTCTGCTGCGCAGTCGCCACTTGTCATCTATGTAATGCACAGTTAGGCTCAATCAGGGATCCATGTTGCGACCCGACCACAAGTCGGATGTAGATGCAAAATGCTTGACATGTCTAAGCTCCCGGCCCGATGTAGTCCATATCGGGAAATACGGCTTTCATGAAGCGTTTAAATCCTGTGCGCGCCACGTAACTAGAGGAGCTTTATCTTTAGCTATGTGGTAAGCTATCGCGTCCACCTCTGAGACGTTCTCTCGTATGGTGTCGCCTCCGTTCATGGGCTGTTGTCACTTGTCGAACCTTGCTTCTCACTTTGAACTTTCAGCACAGCATGGTTGTGTTGTGGGTGGTGAGAAAGCTTCTGGATTTGAATCGCCAGCAACGAGAGCGACAGACGGGTGGAGTCACATGACTAGAGGCGCTGTAGCGGTCTTAAAGGGGCATGAACATTGCCGCAGACAAAAGGCTTTTCTTTTTTTATTCATCGAATTTACCGACATGGGCAAAATGATTTCGGTCATTGTAATAAATTTCGGTAACGGTAAATTTTCGGTTTATCGCCCAGCCCTATGCTGTAGCATGGCTTTCTTTGCCGTGGGTGTCAAATATTTTACTTTGTTTTCAGAGTGCTTACAGACCTCTTGGTTTTGCCTCAAAATAATTGTCTGCAAAGCAGTCTGTGCCATCCGCATCATTGATGTGCAGGAGTAGCTTGTTGGTAATAAATAGCTGCAAGAAGTCCGCTGTTTGCCGCAGCATCCAGTGGTCCAGCGCTCGCAGTGAAAGTCTTGTCTGGCAGCCCGAACCATCCCCAAACATTTCGAGATGCACGCCCACTAAATTCCAGAAATATAAACATGGACAAACTTGACATTCTTCCAGATTCTGTCTCTTTGCATTGTTTTGAAGTTACTCCTGCAACTTTTCCACTTCTTCGATCCTCCCCATTGTCTGAAAAAGAAGTGTATATTTTGATTTGAAATAATGACCTCAACATACCAATACATTTGTTTATCATCTGAACTGGATTATTTTGAAACAACATTTGGGTTGGACATCTGGGATTTGTTGTTGTGTATATTCAGAGTAATCCTTTTCTTGTATATAGCTAAAGCAATAGTCGCTGGCCTTGAAAATGGGTACAAGACTTGACCAAATTAAGATGCCATAAGGTCTAATTTGCCCCTTCTCTACCACAACTGATTTAGAGGCCATTAGTAACAGATTTGAGAAGACCACTTTTAAAGATATGAAGCCAGAGCTCGGCACCGGACCCATTTTAATTATTTATTATAATTTTAATGTATTATTGAGCAAATGACACAATATGTCAGTAGTGATTACCACAGAAGTCATGTCAAAATAGTGCAAATTCTGAGGTCGACTTCAAATCAGACAGGCGGAGACGAGCGCCAGAGAAGAGATGAGAATCAGAAGAGATGTTGAAGAAGCTAATAACAAAAAAAACAAAAAAACACATCAAATCTCCATGTAGTAGCAACGGGGATGGCTCATGGGGTCAGGAGAAGTGAGCGGGAGATGGGGAGTATGAGGTGCCGTTGGGGACAAAAGTCAGGAATCGCTTCACACTTCTGAAATGCACTCTTACACACCAGTGAAATTGTTGTTGCTCATGCATACTTATGAAACGCTATCATACATACGAGTGAAACGCTCTCATACACACTAGTGAAATAGTTGTTGCTCATACACTCGTCAAATGCGCTCATACACATAGGTGAAACATTCTCATACACACCAGTGAAAGGCGCTCAGGCACAATTGTGAAATTATTGTTATTCATAAATACAACTGAAACATGCTCATGCCCATACACGAGTGAAATGCTTTCATACAAACACCCACACTGTTGAAAATGCTGTCATGAACACAAGATCGCTTACAAATACTAAAATGTAAAAATTAATCATTTATTTAGCAGGGATGCATGGTGGGCGACTTGTTAGCACGATGGTCTCACAATGCAGAGGTCGCGGGATTGATTCCGGCTTTCCTGTTTGGAGTTTGCATGTTTCCCACACGCCTGCGTGGGTTCTCCGGTTTCCTCCCACATTCCAAACACATGCATGGCAGGTTGTTTGGACACCCTAAATTGGTGTGAGTGTGAGCGCGGATGGTTGTTTGTCTTTGTGTGACCTGCGATTGGCTGGCAACCAGTTTAGGGTGTACCCCACCTACTGCCCCAAGATAGCTGGGATAGGCTCCAGCACCCCCCGCAACCCTTGTGAGGAGAAGCCGTACAGATAATGGATGGTGGGATGGCATTCATAATGGACGGCCGCCACGGTGGGCGACTTGTGAGCACGATGGTCTCACAATGCAGAGGTTGTGGGATCGATTCCGGCTCCGGCCTTCCTGTGTAGAGTTTGCATGTTCTCCCAAGCCTGCGTAGTTTTCTCTGAGTTCGCCAGTTTCCTCGCACATTGCAAAAACATGCATCCATTTACTCTGATGCCAATGTTTTCTGTACCTTATGGCAGATTTTTCTCTTTGCCGAAGACTATTAGCACTTGTAGAGCGAGGACCTGTGCCACAGTCGTCAACTGCACCCTAAAATCTGATCATTTTGTATTTTAGACATTACACACTACACAGTTAAAGATGGTCCAAAAAAGAAAAATGGATTAATGTATTTCAACTTACATAATACTCTTTAAAGAGCTGACCAGCTCATTCCCAGAGGTACGTATTGGGGCGTATTGGTCGTCTTTACAGAAGACTCCAGGAGGTAACTCAGGTTTGACCTTCAGCCACAACAGAGTGTTGGGTGTGAGTGCTTCCAAGTCGTTGAGGTCGGAAGATGTCCTTGTGATAGGCCTGCTGTTTATAACTGCTTCAGCCTCACCAAGCAAGGTATATTGACTTTCTTCACCCGAAATTTGTTCTTTTACAGTGACATTCAGGATTTTTCTCACAGACCAAATAAGTCGCTCACAGCTTCCTCCGTGGTGGGAACCTGCTGGGGGATTGCTATGCCACTGAATACCTTTTTGCAGCAAGTGTTTCTCGATTTACTTAGTGTTCCATTCTTTGATTGATTTCTTCATTTCACTGTCAGCTGATCTAAAGTTGGTTCCGTTATCAGAATACATCTCTCTCACTTGTCCTCTTCTGACAAGAAATCTTCGGATTGCGTTGAGACAAGCATCTGTGTCACGTGAAGATGCAATTTCCAGATGTACGGCTCGTACAGCGAGACATGTAAAAATCACGCCGTATCTCTTTACTTGTCCTCTAACCCTACTTACTTAGAATGGACCAAAATAATCAACGCCAATTCTCTTGAAAGGCGGATCGTCAGGTAGCACTCTTCTGATGACTCTAGCAGCTCGAGGTATCCAAAACTGTTGATGCAGATTAGCCATCATGTGGTTCCTTCCAGCGTGAGCTGTAATCTCATGAATGTATCTCAGGACTAGCTTTGTGTTATGTGAATCCTTGGCAAGATGGCTTGCTGTTTTGCTGTTTCAGGCATGGCTGCGTGGCTCAACTGTCCACCAACCCTCATGACACCATCTTGAAGTACTATATTGAACTTGTAAAGTGGGCTACTTTTCTTCACCCTTTTTTGTTTTTCAAATATGGCTAAATCTTTTTTGAAACTTCGCCTTTGACAGTATTTCACAAGTTCTCTTTCTGCTTTATCCAAGTCGTCGCAGGTCAAATACTTTCCTTTGACAGTTCTCTTGAATAAATTCATCTTGCCTTCTTCACCTAATGTGATTAACTCCTTTCTATTTTCCTTTACTCTGTCAGTAAGTCTTTCAGCTTTAGAAACCAGGCTACGGCCTGCTTCAATGCTGTCCAAGACGAATAATGGTTCATCCACTGGCCCAGAGAATCTTTGGGCTACAGTGACTGAATTACATGCACTTGAGTCACTCATTTGACCTCCAGGTCATTAATTGGTAATTTGAAGTGGTTTTTGTGTTTAACTAAATTCCTGGACACTGCCTGATTTTTTTCAGAGCTGTACAACCACTAGAAAGGGTGGTTCCCACAATGTGAGTTTTGCTCAGGTGGCCCAACAATGTCACAAAAACAAGTAGGGGTGTGTGTGTGTGTTTGTATAAGCTACATGTTGGGGACCAACATCGGACAGCACACCCACTGTAGGGGACCAAAATTTTTGTGGGGACCAAAAATCTGGGCCCCACAAAAAAGAGCATTGAATTCAGTGATAAGAAGCTCAGGGGGAGGTCCTGTCAAAGTTTCAGGGCTTCCCAGGAAGGTCACAAAAACAAGACGAGTGTGCTAGAAATGTGTGTGCGGAAAAATTACTCAGGATCGCTGTCTAGTGGTCGGTCCCGGTACTGCACTTACGCACACTTCACACACTCGGCTGGTCTGCGCATGTGCAGGACAGTCTGCTTTATGTCAGGCAGCCACCCTCCCCTCCCCCACAGCCCAACCCGAAAAATTGAGATGTTAGTTAAGTATTTATTCCTATTATTGAGTGAGATTACATATTTTTACTTGGCAGCTGGCACAACAGCTAAGCTTGGAGCACAGTTATTGCAAAATAAAATAAATAAACAGTAACAACAATAACGATTGTTAATATTGTTATACTTTATAGCGTAACCTATTTATACTAATTTTCTGTATGCAATTTCAAGTGCAACTAATATAGTTGTGCATATAGATAGCCACCAAACTCCATACATTAGATAAAAATAAGAGCCACGATGTTAACCAATTAACAGTTCAAGAAAAAAGCAGACATCCAAGAACTTGCTTTGTTACTTTTGCGTGGCCAGAACTACAAACCCCAAAGCAGAGCAAACCCAAAACATCAGAGAAAGTACAATACTTTTGTCAAGGAGTGGTGCTGCTGCTTTGCGATCGCTGCCACCATAGTGAACGCGCTCCCACATTCGTGCACACGCACACATGCCACACACCTGTTTTCCACGTCCTGTCAGTCCACTCCGTCGGTCCGCATTTATTTCGTTGGTCAGCCATCACGGTTGGGTGCGCACTAGATCGCTGTTAAACCATCTTCTACGCCACAGTCCTCGTGTTCAACAAACATTTCTCCCGAATTCGCCTACCATGCACAACTCTCCACTTTCAAACCGAGCGCCGCTGTTACTTCCGGGTTTTTAGCGCCAAGCACTTGACGCTAGCGTGTGACGTCATGGCGAAATACTAGGTTTTAAAATAAAAATTTTCTTTTTTTTGTACAGTCTAAGTGCATGGGGTTATGATAGATCGAATGAGTATACCTTTATGTACTCACTAACATTTATGTTGATCATAAAATGTTGTTTTGATGAAGAAAACTGTTATTTTTTAGAATCAATTGGCTTAGGGCACTTGGGCAAACTACGGCCCGGGGGCCACTTGTGGCCCGTTAAACGTTTCAATCCAGCCCCCCAAACTTGAAAAAAATTAAATGAATAAGCCTTGTTAATGGTTTATTTTCTAAATACTGTGGTTTTTCAAAGACATATATATTGTTGTAATGCTTTTGTTCACTTTCGTTTAAAATTAAATGTATTTTAGGACTCATTGTGCCCCCCCCCTCCCAATCAAAAAGTTTGCCCATCCCTGGCATAGTGGATGGGCCGAGGAGTTTAAAAGGCACACATCATGCATTTTTCAGTCAGTTTTAGCCAGGGCTTGGTATGGGGAAGACCAGCTGGTTTACATGTAATCATTAAATTTTCCCAAGTTTTATTTAAGTTAATTGGACAAAACAAAAAAAACGCAATATTCTTCTGCCAGAGAGTATGTAATATTCTTCTGCCATTTTATTGTAGAGGGCCATTTTGAGCCCCTAACAATATTATTCAACCAAGAGATCATGAGTCGTCGCCCACTTACTTTCTGAAGTCAGCTGGGATGTCACGGCTGTGACCCTCGTGAGGATAAAGTGGTTCAGATGGAAAAGTAGGACTAAGGGCTTTTTCTCAGGTTTCCATGCGCAAATCCATGTATATTAGGTTAATTGGAGACTCTAAATTCTCTACTCATCAAATGACATTCGTGACCCTGATGGATAGATAAAATAGATTATTAATCTGCCATGGGAAGTCCAAGGTGTCTGGTAGAAAGAAATGCATTCATACACTCATTACACAGTCAACCAAGCAAAGACACAAAGCCTAGGGCAGGGGCGGGCAAACTTTTTGATTGGAGGACCACAATGGGTTCTAAAATATGACAGAGGGGCCGGACCAGGAGCAGATGGATGGAGTGTTTTGGAAACCTCACCTCATCTGAGAAAAAAAATACATTTAATTTTAAATGAAAGTGAATAAAAGCATTCCAACAATAATATTTGTCTTTGAAAACCACAGTGTTTAGAAAATAAAACATTAACAAGGTTTATTCATTAAATTTTTTTCAAGTTCGGCGGCCCGGATTAAAACTTAACGGGCCGCATGTGGCCCCCGGGCCGTAGTTTGCCCTCGCCTGGCCTAGGGCATAAACACATACATGTAATATCCAATCCGCTTATTCTCACAAGGATAGCGTGCTGGAGCCTACCCAGCTGTCAACGGACAGTAGGCGGGGCACACCCTGAAGTGGTTGCCAGCCAATCGCAGGGCACGCAAAGACGAACAACCATCTGCGCTCAAACTCACTCACAAATGCAACCTCCACACAGGAAAGCTGGGTCCCGGGATCGAACCCTGCACCTTGGGACTGCGAGCCGGATGTCCTAACCAGTCTTAACTCATTAAATACCAGCCATTTTCACTGGAGCAACCCGCTCAATCCCAGCGTTTTCCTGGGTTTTGACTAATATTGCAAGGCCCACAGAATATAGTATTCTAATGCTATATAGACATGGAGCACACCCGAAGAAAGATGAGACTCTCTTCTTTCAACAGAAAAAAATGTTTGTTCCTATCTTTTTCCATTCTTGAGCAATCGGCATTTGAAAATAGCTAAATTTCATGAAAACTCCAATCCCTGGGGAAAAAACTGAGAAAATGAGCTTTTTGTAAACTGATGCATTTTGACCATAATTTGAATTTTGACACTATTATTTATGGCTTTTATGACACCTCTAACATCTAAATAATGCATGCCTTCTATAAAATAACAAAAAAAAGCACAAAAAATGTTTTTGATAAAATAAATTTATTTGCACATAACACTAAACGACTGAACTGTTGAACTATGTACAAAAATGAAATACATCAGTGTCATACATACTTTTTTTTTGTGTGATATAAAATAAAACAGTTGCCTTGATGCAAGGGCACACAACATAGTTCACACCACATTCTTGTTTCACTCCGTTTGCCTTTGCACAAACAGACCCGACACTTTCGTTGTGGTCTGGCTTTGCTGGTCCGTGGAAAATAGGCGAGCTTGTGTTTGTCCACTGGGGTTTGTGTGAAAATAATTGTCTGGGAAGTGATTGCTGGCATCCGCGATGTGCTGCAGAAGCTCATCCGTGAGAAACAGCTGCAGGAAATCAGCTGGCTCCTCAGACTCCAAATGGGCAGCGGCATTCAGTGGTCCAGGGGTTGCTGTAAAGTCGATTTTCCTCGGTTGCCATCCAGTGTGACGCCATCCGGAACCACTGCTTCCTGATGCACAACCTGTAAATTACAGAAATACAAACAATTGGAAATATATATTTATTGCTGCATTTTATTGCTGGCGTGTGAAGTTTCATATTATAATTTACCTTTCTTTACACCAACAAGACGAGGAGGAACTTTCTTGCCGCGGGATGCACAATCTGTGAATTTTAGAAAGTATGCATGATTACCACACCATTCAGTATTGTTGTTTCCTCGTCGGGGAGGAGATGCGCTCGCGCGTAACTGCACATTTACGCGACATTTTCTGCCCGCAAGATGCATGATATGTACAATAAAAGCATGAGGGCTAAAACCACATGTTCAATGGTAACTTGCGAGCGTTTACTTCCTCGTCGGCGAGGACTTACGCTCGCGTGTAATTGTGCAATAGGCGCCCGGACGAGAAAGTCAGCGAGCAAGCTTGCGTCTAACTGCACATTTACGCGACATTTTCTGCCCGCAAGATGCATGATATGTACAATAAAAGCATGAGGGCTAAAACCACATGTTTAATGGTAACTTGCGAGCGTTTACTTCCTCGTCGGCGAGGACTTACGCTCGCGTGTAATTGTGCAATAGAGGCGGCCGGATGAGGAAGTCAGCGAGCAAGCTCGCGTCTAACTGCACATTTACGCGACATTTTCTGCCCGCAAGATGCATGATATGTACAATAAAAGCATGAGGGGTAAAACCACATGTTCAATGGTAACTTGCGAGCGCTTACCTCCTCGTTCGGGGGGATCTGGTGAGGACTCTCAGCTGCTTTGGCTATTGTCCGAAGGCAGGCGATGCAGGCCGCAAGGCACGCGCACCCTCTTTAGACGCCGTTTTGTTGTGACGACGACGAAGCGTCATCCTCTCAACCAAAGCGTCTCCATCGCCTTGATGCTTTTAGGAAGCTTTTTTTTTTACAAAAAAGCATTCCTCGATCGTCATTTGCTTGGAGGATTTCATTGCTAACGCTACTAATGCGACTGCTGCTAGTGCTGCCGATGCTGCTGCTACCCACGCTGCTCTCCACACTTATAAGTCTACCCCAGGATCCCGCCCCCCCATTTGTACCTCTGGCGCAGATTCAAGGCGGATCTTTTGCACCTCTGCCCCCTGCTGGGTGATTTTTACATGATTCACAATGCGGACAAGGCTGATTCTCAGTCAGAGGTTGCATCAGACCCTTATGTACACTATGACGTAAAAAAGACAGGAAACGTACTTATACGTCTTTGGTAGAGGGCGCCATTGCATTAAAAGACGTCTTTGTACGTCTAAGGGAGTAAATGAGTTGAACAAAGTACAGGGTCCTTCACCTGACTACAGATGATCTTCTGGGGACTTTATTTGGTTTTAATCACTTTTGGGGTCTGTATCTATGCACACTCCCTGGTTTTGCTACCTTCCCGGGTACCACATACACACTGCTTAGTTTCTCTGCCTTCGTGGGTACCACATACATATTGCTTGGTTTCTCTGCCTTCCTGGGTACGACATACACACTGCCTGGTTTTGCTACCTTCCTGGGTACCAGTCACACAAACGTCAGACGACTCAGCACATACCGACTGTCTCAGCACTACACACTTTCACTCCAAGGCAGTGCTGTGAACCAACTTACTGACAAGAGGTAGTATTTAGAATTTTAAAAAGTGCTTGAAAGGTTTTGTTCATGTAAAACCAACAGATTATGACATTATTATTATTATTTAAATCAGTATTAAACAGCATCAGCATAGGTTAAAGATATTATACAGACTATATACGATAAAAAAATACTAAACCACCCTTGCTTTTCCGTCATTTCTTGTATAAGTTAACACACAGATGTATAACATTTGTTTATACAAATATAACGATTAAAAAGTAGCTGATTAGAGTTTTAATTTTGTATTCATTAATCTGTAATAAAAATGGACATATTTTGGTTAATAAAATTAACAAGAAATAAAAGTAAAGGGTGTTCTAATACTTTTTTCAAGATTGTCCTAACATACATTTAATGTTTACAGTATATGTCTTCGGAAGAAGCGCAGCATTAGATTTTTTTTTTTGTTCTCTCTCTTTGACTTCTGAATTTGAATTTCTGTCACAGATGTGCTTGAATTCTATTTTGGATGATTTGTGTTAAACTGCACAAATATTTGAAGAGCCATAGAATTCAAGAATCACACCAGTGCTGCTACTCCTCCGAACGGGTGAACGCCCTTGATTAACAACCTGCGTTGAGGTGGCTTTTGAGATTCGTGGTGTGGGAGAAAAATCTCTGAAGGCATTCTTAGACTTCAAGAGAGGGTCCACAATTTTCAAAGATTCACTTCCGTCTGAATCAGAGGCCTCACTTGTATCCGGAATATATTCATCTCCACTGTCATCTGAGTTGGAGTAATAATGCTTATCCATTCCAAAGTCAGCCTGTTTTTTTAATCTAAAAAACAACAACAACAACGAAATATAAAGGATAGAAGGCAGGAGACCAATAAAATATATGCAATTTGCTTGTAAGATTCCCTGAAATCTATATGGGTTGTTTACCTGTATACTTTTGGTCCTCCTGAGCCTTGGGATAGTAATATGGTCTGGGTCTGAGGCACAAAGTTCAGGGGCAGGATTTGACAATGATTCGTCAGAATCTGTGTCGTTATTCCAAGGAAGATTCAGCCCATATTTTTTGTCCAAGGGAGGAGACTGGGTTGCATCAGAGTCCAAGAGAAAATTGAGAACCCATTAAATACTTAATCCCCAGAGGAATCTGCACAGAAAAAGGTCTTAATTCTATTTGAAAAAAAAAAAAACTAAAATATTGATGAATGATATTATGACAAAATAATGTAATAACAAAATTAGAATGATTTTAGGAAATTATTTGCAAAACCAAAACATTGTGGTACGATAATAATGCATATAATTATTCTACGCAGCTATATTTAACAAAAACACTTAATTGACCGTAACAAAAAGCTCCCGGGAGGAAAACTACATTAAATGTTTTTTTAACAGGGCAGTGAAAATATTGGAAAATAAAAAAAATAATGAATAAAATAATATGAAAAAAGAATTCAATGTGTATCGATGGACCCATATGAAATACTTATATCGCTATGTACTTATCAGCCATATCGCCCAGCCCAATATGTAACTGCAACTTCAAAACCTCGGGCCATAACAGGATTGTAACATGGGATGCATATCTTCATTCCTAAATTTGTAGATCCCGAGGAGGCTGCTCAATGGTCCTGGTAATGTAAACCTCAACCAATTCGGTCACAGCCAATGTTCTCCATCCTTGTTAAGAAGTTTTGAAATGATTTAATAGATATACTATTGCAAACTATACCAGAATTTTATACATTTTAAACTTTTGATCACAATTTTACCTATTTTCTAAAAATCTGAAGAATCCACATGCCAAATCACCTGCTGTGGACACATAGGTTCTGTTCTGACAGATAATTCAGTTACAGGTTGTGTACTTAAAGCCAATAAGAGGGCAATGCAGCAGTCGACAGCCTGACGAAAGCTTAAGTCTCCCAATGAGAGAACTGTAGTGGCTGGTAGGTTCTTAGATTGTAACATAGTAAAGACATACACTACGCATAACTGTATATCATATGATGATGAGGGAAAATATTATTAGCTACGATTTATGTCCAGATATATTAGAAAACTTGTCCAACCAGCACAGGTCTATCTAACTGTAATTTTAACATCTCAAGACACGACAGGATGACCACATGATACGCATACCTCCTTTTCAGAGTCTGTCAAACCTTGAGAAGGCTGCTTCGATGTTCTGGTGGCATCAACCTCAGCCGATTCAGTCATTGTCGGTTGTCCTCCATCCTAATGAACAAGTTGAATATTAATTTAATGAATTAAAAAAAAGAAAATGGATCAGAATTTTACACATTTTAACGAACCAGTTCACGAATGAAACAAAACCAATTACTTTAGCGCATGACAATTAATCTTCAGTAGAGATATGTTGTGACTGATATTTCAGTCACAGGTTGTCTTTTGAACGCCACCAGGGCCGCAATGGAGCACAGGACAGCCAAAAGTCTTCTTGTCGGACAGCTGTAGTGGCTGGTAGGTTCTAAGATTATAACATAGTAAAGGCACATACAACTCCTAACTGTATTTCATATGATAATTAAGGAAAAGATGATTAGCTATGATTTATGTCAACAATAAAAATGGCTCTACGGGGTCCCCACGAACGCAAACCTGACAGTTGGGTGTCAGATGGCCAACATACCTGACTCGCAATTCAACTCAACTGGACCCCACAACACAAGAAAAAGCTGAGTGAGCCTCAAACCAGACATACACATTCACTGACAAATATCCTGTGACACCAGATATATTAGAAGTCTTGTCTAATCAGCACACGTCTATCTAACTGCAATTTTAACATCTCGAGACACGACAGGATGAGCACACGATACGCATACCTCCATTTCTGAGTCTGTAAAGCCTGGAGGAGGCTGCTTCGATGTTTTAGTAGCATCATAAATTTATTGAATTAATTATATTTGAGGTTGGATTAGATTTTTACACATTTTAAGCCTTAGCCACCCAAAACAAAACATAAGCTCATGAATGAAATAAAACTAATTAATTTCGCCCATGCCAATTAATCTTCTGTAGACACGTGTTGTGACCAGTGTTGTTTTTGGCAGGCATTTTAGATTTTGTCCAAGTCATTTGGACAAAGTGCTGATTTGTTTACATCACATTTAGTCATCCCAATTCGTTATAGTTTTAGTCCAGTTTTAGTCAACGAAAACTAAAAAAAGGGTTTTAGTCCAGTTTTAATCGACGGAAACGCAAAAAAAGTTTTACCCTAGTTTTCGTCAATTTATTCACAAAGGTTTTAGTCCAAGCGGCACGGTGGCCCAACTGGTTAGCATGATGGCCTCACAATATTGAGGTCGTAGGTACGATTCTGGCTCCGGCCTTCCTGCGTGGGTTTCCTCTGGGTAATCCGGTTTCCTCCCATATTCTTAAAACATGCATGGCAAGTTGCTTGGACACTCTAATTGCCCCGAGGCATGAGTGTGAGCGTGGATGGTTGTTCGTCTATGCATGTCCTGCGATTGGCTGGACACCAATTCAGGGTGTACCTCGCCTACTGCCGAAGACAGCTGGGATAGGCTCCAACACCCCCCGCGACCCTAGTGAGGAGAAGCGGTACAGATAACGGATGGATGGATGGATGGATGGGTTTAAGTCCATTTGAGTTAAAACAAGGCATTCAAGGTTTCCACCCAATAACAAAGACTTTTGGATGGACTACTAAGGATTCTTCATTACAAACAGAAAAAAGTGGCAACAGTGGAATCAATACTCACTGCTCCAAAATAAGCAGAGAAGCAAAACATTTTGTTGGGCAACTGTTGTGGCTTTATTTCACTAAAAGCAACATAAAATAATTTATGAACCACATGCTAACAATTTTGTCTAGTCAACGAAAAAAATTCATGTACATCACGTCATGTTTTCGTCATAAAAGAACCTCGTATAGCTTGTCATCGTCATTAAAAAAGGGGCGTTAACGAAGTATTTTCGTCATAGTCATCAGTGACGAAAACAACACTGGTTGTGACTGATATTTCAGTCCCAGGTTGTCTCCTGAACACCACCAATTGGGCAAGGGCGCGCAGGAAAGCCTGGGGTCTTCTATTTTTACAGTATAGAAAGGCTAAATATCAAATTGAAACAGTGTTTTATATCATGAATATACAGGGTTGGTGCTGGTTCTGGTAGGGAAACCACAACATAAAGATGTCCTTAATTAGTCCCACAATGGGGATATTTGCAATATGGCATATGATGGCCTAACAGGGCCACCGCCCAGAAAGGAGTAACGCAGAACTTTGTAATACTGTCACTCCCTGACCAGTTCGTTGTTCCTGCAGAGCCAAACTTTGACTCAGACCCACAAATTTGAATTACAGATAGTGGACAATGGAGAACTCCCCCAGTCAGTCATCATGTTCAACTTCCATAGAAACTTCACATACATTTATTAGATTGCCAAACTAATTGGAAACTACATCACCAGAACACCACAAGTGGGCTCTGTTATTGTACTTAAAGATGCATCTTACAAACCTGTGTTCTCCAAGGCCAGCTGGTCCATAGTCTTAAGTTATTTCTTCGCCAACATCAATGTCTCGGAGCGCAAACAGACAGAGGTGTGGTCTGTCCTCTGTTGTCATCTTCTTCATTTTACAGTTGGGGTGCATGTGGTCATCATTAACCAGTCTTCCCAGACTGCCATCTTCTTGAGCTGCATCAACACTTAAAATAGATTAAAAAAAAAAAAAACAATTATTCAATCAATGTCAGAAATTAATCTTTGAGACAATCTTGTGTACACAAAACATAAAAATAGGAAATCCACAATTTTTAAATCTAAATCAAATCATACAAGAAATTTCTATTGGAATCAGACCCTATTAACAGCTTGTCTTTGAGACTTCATGATCTATATTTTCATTTGTACAGATTCAACGCATGAATAAAAGTAATTATACATTTTTGCTTAGAGAATGATTTTTCCCCTAACACTTATGGGATGAGTATGTGTTTATTTTTTTAAATAAAAACAAAAATAAGATAACATCTCAATCTTTGCCTCACCTCCAAGTTTTTTCTTGCCGGCGGAAGTCAAACAAAAAGACAGTGCCTCTTCCATCCATCTTCCTGCGTTGAGATTCATCAGAATCTATCAATTTTCCTCTGTACTCCATAATAAAGAATAAAGTCGTCTTTCCTGAAAGGGGCCTTGGTAAATACTCCTCGACCTAGTTAACAGGGAAATCAAGTTAGCTTCGTCATATTTTTAAGCACACAAATAAGGAGTCATCATATTCATTTGGGCCACTATACTAATGTAGGGTGGTTTGAAACATTGCTTCTTGTGAGGGATAGAGCAGAGCCCTTCTTTATGATTTTAAAGGAATAGACCAGCCAAAATTCATTTTCCAGCATTGCATTAGCCAGTATGTATTAGGACTGAAAGTACAAATGTCAATTGCACCTGGTTACGTAAAAAAAAAAACTTTAAGATTATTTAGTTTCAAAACAATGACATACACTGTACACAGTCATATTGGATCGCGTCACGTGATCTCTGTGACGTATTACGTGCTTTACACTAGACTATCAATATCGGACTTGTTCACCGGTCTATTGTGGTATAAAAATGCCGGAGGGCGTCATCAAGTACAGCCTTAATTTAGATAGAACTCCTACCATCAGGTTTCACACTCACTGAAATAACTTGAAACTGACAAAAGTGGCAAAAGAAAAGGTCAAGACACTCTTAATGTAAAATAACCACTTAAAAAACGATGTCAGCTTGGTTATCAGAAAACAATAATATATCTTAGCAAAAGCGTTAACATCATACCTTTAAATTAGTTTATATACTTCGCTTCTAACTCTGCAGTCTTGTCCAGACCCTTGACTGCATGTTCAATAGTATCCTGCTTTGGGGACTTCCTGCATCTCAGGGAAGGCATTGTTTATTCTATAAAGAAAAAAGACAGTATTGTGTTGAGAATTATTAATACTATGGGCTAAATGGAGTTTTAACAATATCAGTGTAAGAAAAATAAATTATAAATTAAAAAAATATCAATTCCTCCATCCCAATTAACGATTTCAACCATAATAGTTTATATTGAAGTTTAAACAACAGACACAGACAGATTTATGCAGTGTGACTACAAAAATCTTACCAAAATTGCATTCACAGTAACCTTTGCTTTAAGAATCATGTAATTAACCAGTGAACATCGTGTCTTACACAAAAATTAATGACAGAAATTATCATGGTACTTGCATTCTGTGGTTCTATAACAAAAGTGCAAGCTGTTAGCTCCGCAAAGCTAACGCAACAAGCTAGCGTCCCTCGTGCTCACATTCAATGCAAACCTGACCACCGGATGACAATACGCGTCGGTTTAGTTCTTTAAATGAGTAAAAGCACCATGACGTTTTATAATTATTCAATGCTTAACTGGAGCTCGTCAATTATGTCGATGTAGGAGCACATGTTTGCTAGGCCAGTGTTGTAGGCCCACATCCATGGTGCTACTTTGTATAGTGTTTTCCACACAACTATCTCTAACTATGAACAAATGCACTCGACGCATGTTTTGAAAAAAACCCAACGAAAAACACTTACCTCTCCGTTTCAACAGCAGTTCGAACTTCGAAGTGGTGATATTCTCCAGCGTTAAGCACCTGCTCGAACTGCGAATAGGTCAAATTCAACAGCGTCTTTTTTCTGTCTTAATAAGGACGCGATGAGAGGAGGAGCGCTTGCCTTTTCGTCAGCACGCCCCGCGCGGGTGGTGCTGCTTTATCACTCTCTATCTGTGCCCGCCCGCCGGCACGTCGATAGAAAAATAATATTCCTTCAAACATTACTTTCATCTTCTTAACGTTTTGTAGTGAATTTAACAGGTTCACCACTTTTTTCAAATACACCAATGGAAAACAGGTCTTAATTGAGGAAACATACAAAGAGCGTCTCACAAACACCTTATGATGAGCAATGTAATTTGATCACGTTTTTTGTCACTGCCTGGACGTTGGGTTCACTGGCCTGGTGGCAGTGGCTTGTAGACACTGTCACTGAGTGGGAACGGATCTCAAGGTGGGTCAAACTAACCCAAGCAGTGGATCGGTCCGTTTTTTAAATTTATTAATTTTTTTATTTTATGTATTTATTTATTATTTAATACAAGGGCTTCGGCTCACTACCAGTGGGCGGGACCAAAGAATTTGGGTTTCCTTTGAGCTAGGAGGCAGTCAAAGGCAGTCCAATCCCCGGCAACATAAAGCGCCTAGCTCTGGGGACATGGAATGTCATTTCTCTGGTAGGGAATGAACCCGAGCTGGTGTGTGACTAGACCAGTGGTTCTCAATTATTTCCTGTCATGCCCCCCCTACCAAGAAGAAAACAATTCGCACCCCCCCACCACAATTTTCTTTTACATTTCGTACTAATGTACATGTTCTTTGCATATTAATGTTAGATTGTCAATAAAATATCTTACCTTAACAAAGCTAAATTGATAAAAATAAAATATCATTTTGAGAACGACTATTGTGAGGATCTCGAAACTCAGTACTCTGTGGTGCTAATATTGATGAGATGATAAATATGTTGAAGCCACAGAACAAAAAGATTAGATATTGTTTGGAAATTAATGACGTACATAAAGGAATATCAGCCTTGATTGGAGTACATTACTGCATTTAAATTTTTAATAAAAATGAAACAATTATTGATGTTATGACCACTATGAAGAATTTAAAAAACAATATATAGGGATAATTATAGTTTTCATTTTGTTATGTGTAGTCTGTTCATGTTGCATTATTTTTATGACAAAGACGATGGTTAATCGTAGGTTTGTTGCCCAAATGTACCATTACAACCTGATTAATGTTGAGAATGACGAACTCAAACTGGACACTGAAACGTAAAAACACATGGACTTCTTGCCCCTGTCCTCACACGTGCACACACACACACACCATACACGAAGATCCGGGAGGTAAGGACGGCTGTCCTACAGGATGCGGATGGAAGAACAACTGCAGCGGAACAATGCCAGGGATGTCTGGAGGGGCCTGAAGACCATCTCAGGCCACGGACAAGCAGGTAAGACCCAGAAGGGGGGGGGGGCTTCAGTGGGCAAATGAGTTGAACCTATTTTTCAATAGGTTTGATCAAATGTCTGACCCCGCTCAGGCTTCCCTGATGCAGCCCCCACCCACCCCTCCTGCCACTGCGAACAAGACCCTCTCTCCCCCTCTCTCGCCCCTCTCTCTCTCCACAGGCTCCAGTTCCCAGCCTCATCAGACAACCACCACTTCCTCCTGCTCAGCCTTGTTCCTCACAACATCTCAGGTGAAGAACCAGCTGAGGAAGATGAAGGCGAGGAAGGCGGCAGGCCCAGATGGGACCAGCTCCCAGCTCCTCAAATCCTGCGCAGACCAGCTGTGTGGAATCGTCCAGCACATGTTCAACCTGAGCTTGAAGCTGGGCAGAGTCCCCCAGCTGTGGAAAACATCCTGCCTGGTTCCGGTTCCAAAGACACCCCATCCGAAGGAGCTCAACAACTTCAGACCAGTGGCGCTGACGTCTCATCTGATGAAGACCCTGGAGAGACTGGTCCTCGTCCATCTGCGCCCCCTGGTCAGCTCCTCAATGGACCCACTCCAATTTGCATACCAGCCTGGCATCAATGTGGATGATGCCATCATCTACCTGCTCCACACTTCACTCTTCCACCTGGAGAAGGCGGGGGGCACGGTGAGGATCATGTTCTTTGATTTCTCAAGTGCTTTCAACACCATCCAGCCCGCCTTATTGGGAGACAAGCTGGAGCAGGCGGGAGTGGCCCACCACCTCATCACATGGATTCACAACTACCTCACAAACCGGCCACAGTACGTGAGAACACAGGACTGTGTGTCTGACGTGCTCCTCTGCAGCACGGGAGCGCCGCAGGGAACTGTGCTGGCTCCCTTCCTGTTCACCCTCTACACCTCGGACTACAAATACAATTCCACAACCTGTCACCTGCAGAAGTTCTCTGATGACTCTGCGATTGTCGGCCTCATCACTGACGATGACGATCGGGAGTACAGAGGGGTTACGCAGGGGTTCGTGGACTGGTGTCAGCAGAACCGCCTCCAAATCAACGCTGGGAAATCCAAAGAGCTGGTGGTGGATTTCCGCAAGCGTCGGCACTCTCCACCTGCACCAGTGAATATCCAGGGAACAGACGTTGAGAGGGTCTCAACTTACAAGTACCTGGGTGTTCATCTGAACAATAAACTGGACTGGAGCGACAACACAGACGCTCTCTATAGGAAGGGTCAGAGCAGACTCTTCCTACTCAGGCGGCTGAGGTCCTTTGGCGTTCGGGGAACACTCCTCAGGAACTTCTATGACTCGGTGGTTTCATCAGTCATCTTCTATGGAGTGGTCTCCTGGGCAGGAGGCATCTCGGGCCGAGACAAAAAGAGACTGGACAAACTGGTGAGGAGGGCCAGCTCTGTCCTGGGCTGCTCCCTGGACTCTGTGGACTCAGTGGGGGGCAGAAGGATGACGGCAAAACTGTCATCAATGCTGGACAAACCAGCCCACCCATTCAATGACACTCTGAGAACACTTTACAGCTCCTTCAGTGACAGACTTTTACACCCTCGCTGTACCAAAGAGAGATTTCGCCGCTCCTTCCTGCCAACTGCTGTCAGACTTTTTAACAAGAACATTGGGTCAGGCCTACAAACGGGAGGGCATTAGTGCAATTGTGCAGTCCTAGGATGCAATATTAACTACTACTGTACTTTCAGCCAAGGGTGTACTTAAATATTGACCAATGATGTATTTTGTTTACCATTACAGTATTCTTATTACAATACTTCTATCACTGTAGTATTTCTACCACTGCAGGATGTTCACTATTACAGTACTTTTATCATTGCAGTACTTTTATCATTGCAGTATTTTTCTATCATTGCGGTACTTTTACTATTACAGTACTTTTACCATTGCAGTACTTTTACCATTGCAGTACTTTCATCATTGCAGTATTTTTCTATCGTTGCAGTACTTTTACTATTACAGTACTTTTACCATTGCAGTATTTTCTATCATGCAGTACTTTTCTATCATTTCAGTACTCTTACCATTACAGTACTTTTATCATTGGAATATTTTTATGATTGCAGTATTTTCAATCATTCAGTAGTTTTTATCATTACAGCGTTTCCCCCTCCGTATAATGGACAAACATTAGGAGTGTTTCCTTACACTTAGATACGTTTATACTGTGTATATTTGCATGCTTTTTCTGAATGTCTGCTGCTAATGTTATACATTAACGGCTACATTACGCCGCCGACTCTGTGTGATCTATATCTTTGCTGCTGTAACACCTCAAATTTCCCCATTGTGGGACTAATAAAGGACATCTTATCTTATCTTATCTTATCTTATCTCTCCTACAACGAGGCAAGGGCCTCCACCAAGTCACCCCAGGGACAAGTTTTATTCCCTGATGGTCATCAAATTATGAGGATCTCATTCTACGCCGGAAGGGAGGAGGGGAATTTTTCCCTAATGTGAGGTTTTCGCTCCTCCACTGATGATCACACTGTTGTATGATTTCATTATGATGATCTGTCTTAAAGCCGTAAGGACATGATTTTTAAATCCACAACAGGGGGGAAATGTAAGATGGGCTGAGGATAGGTAATCAGTTTGTGTATTCATAATCATGTTTTTATACACTCATTAATGTTGAACACACACAGAGACACTTACTTGTTATTTTAACACACACACACACAGACACCGTATCCTGAAGATGTGTTTAGTTAAACTGACCTTGGGTTATGATTTTCTGCCTGCTGGAGTCCCTGGTGATTAGTTATTGATGCTTTAGTTAAACTGACCTTTATACCGTGAGTTATTGATGTTTTCTGTCTCTTGGTGATTAGTTGTTGATGCTTTTCTGTCTTCTGGTGATTAGTTATTGATGAGTTAGTTTCAATAAAAAGGCAGAACGGAGGGTGAGAGTCAGAGGGTGTGCGGGATTGAACTGGCAAGACGGCTGTTTCACCTCCTGGCTCCCTCTCCCATTCTGAATGGCACAAAACGAAAACTTTAGTAAGTTATTTCAGTCTAAAAAAGGCGTCAGGGCATTTTTAAACCGGACAGTAAGTCGCCACTGTCTTGGTTCCTTTTTGTGCCTTGACCCATACCGGAATTATTGAAAGGATGCAGTCCTATTTACAGGCCCCAGTGACACCCCAGGTTTCTGTTGTTTGTACGAGGGCGCTTAATAGGTACTGCTATTCACAATCGTCTTAGGCTGTTTCTTTGCAGAAGTTTATGGACAATGTGTAGTGCTGTAGGATGCAGTCTAGAGCATTCTTGACATTGAAGCTTTTGTTTCCAGCAACTGCTAATGCGACCGTGCATCAAACATGCAAAACACAGACCCTTGCTCCTCAAGAAGTCAATCTTATCCTTGTGATGCTTTCTCCTAAATTCCTTACCAATTGTGAGACTGTGTTGCTCTCCATTACAATTAGCACATGGTTTGGCAATAGCATCCACTGAAACAGGTTCTGCCTTTGGCGTGGTGGTTTTGTTGTTTTCCATCTTGGCGGGCACAATGACTGTTGTGAAGACTTTCATTGATTTTGTTGTTTCTGTGTGTTGTGATTTTGTTTTCTGTTTTATAGAAATCTTTCGTGCTTGTCAACAAAATCCTTAAACTTCACTCTTCTATTTGTTCTTTCTTGGAGATTGCAGGCAAATTTTCTCCAAGATTCTATAAGTCTGTATGGAAGTTTGTTTGCCAATGCCTTTATATTAGCCATGTTGTCCAAGTCCTCCATGTAATTAACATCTGCCATTATGTTCGAACAGCCCATAAGGAATAATGTGAAAGACTGAAGTGCAACACCATCTTCAGACTTGATTGTTGGCCAATCCATGGCTTCCTTTAAATATGCTTCTGCTATCATGAAGTCATCACCATAAAACTCCTTCAAGATTTGTTTTGCTTTGGTATATCCTGTCAGAGGTTCCATATGGATGCAGCTCTTCACCAACTCATGTGGTTGTTCACTAGTATACTGCAGCTAAAATTGAAGATGATCACGGTTATCACTTGTACGGCCTTCAATCCCATGTTCAATGGCACCTATACAGGTTTTATAATGCAGAGGGTCGCCTGTAAAACGTAGGAATGGAAAGTTCGGGAAGAAGCGATGCTTTTTGACTCTTTGCTAAGTATTCTGCGACACTGGCTTGCTGTGAGATTGCGTGGCAAAGGCCATCAAGCACATGTCCCTGTTGTTCTCTACTTTCTGTCTGATGTGGAAATCTAGCCATTGGAATAGTCGAAGTGGGAGCATTTCAGGTCAACACTGCTTGTTGCTCTGATAGGCTGTGATGGTAATTGAATGTTTTTCCTTGTTTAAATTGTAACACACTCATCAGGAATGTGGATACCATCCTCCTGGGTATTTTCATATCTTCTCAAGACATCCAATTTAGCATCAGACTCAGGGAGTGCCGTTTGCATTGCATGCATTTCCTTCTTTGCTTTAATTGCAGCTTCTTCTTGCTCAAGTGCCAACCTTTGTTGTAAATCAGCAGCCTTTGCCTTTAAACATGCTCGTTCCATTTGAGCCTTTAATTTAATTGAAGACGTTGACAGAAGTGAGCTTCTGTCTGTTAGATTCTTTACTTCTACTTCTATGGGTGTAGTTAGTTGATGCAGATCTACTATCAGCAGGTGATATTTGTTTATTGCATCCTTCCTCTGCACGTTTCAAAACGTCCTTCTTCCATTGCTCACATTTCCATTAATTACATTTTTTGGATCAAACCAGTTATTTTGGTCATCGGCAAAATCCTCTTCAGTCTTTAAATTTTGCAGACCGGAATTGAGGTCCACAAATTCTTGCTCCATGCCGCTAAAGCAAACACGAACCTCAGTTTTTTACAGCGTCAACATTTGCATCATCCTCCATCAATTGTTCAATTTGACGTTGCATGGAGGTCAATTGAGCAAATTTGCAGCTGCGTGCCTGCATCCGTTTAGGCTTGTGATCTTCTACAGCTTTTCTCCGTCATTTTTAATGTCCGCTTTCCACTGTCTTGTTCCTCCATGTCAATCCACAATGAAGCAAACAAAAACGTCAAACTGACTGTAGCGTCTCAATTTGTAGGTCAGCCGAATGACGATCAAAGTTTTAAGCAGTTTACTCACGCACCTGTTACGTGCGCGTCCTTGTTAACTCGCGATGCTTGTCAAGTATGGACGCATGCTAACAGCTAGCAGCTCATTGTCCCGACTGGAAAGTTGCTCCTTAGCTGTGATGTGCCTAGGGTTACACTATTTATCATTAACAAACACAGCCAGCCCTCCTCTTTCCTCTTACCGCTTTCCAGTGTCCTGTCCGCAAGTAGTATTTGGAAGCCGTCAAATTCCACAACGGTGTCCGGCGTTAGCTCTGTTAGCCATGAATCCGTGAACATCAGCAAGCTAGCTCATTGGAAGTTCCTCTCGTGCCGCGTTAGCGCTGTTAGCTCGTCCATTTTCTTGGGAAGGTATCTAACATTTCCCATAAAAACGGACGGGAGGACGGGGTGGTCACGCCTCCTCTTTGCCTGGCGTTTCGCCCCCGCGCGACATCCCCCGTCTCTTCCTCCTCAACTCGTGGGGGTTATCGGGTCTCGCTCCGGGAGTCGGCACGGGGTTAGCACGAAGTGCTAACAGCTGATCTCTTGTGTAAACGATTGATCCGTAGCTCCCAGTGACATCTCCGGACACGATCACGCAAAAAACAGCCCTCAGCAGCAATAAAACCACCGCAATTTGGATGTCCATTGCTGCGATGAGGTAAAATAAATAAAACTGGGTAAAGGGAAAAACACGCGAAAAAGGCTCAAATAGTGAGCCGTGCTGCTCTAGCAGGTAGCCACTCGCGTGGCGACGGAACCGGAAAAACAAATGTGGTCCCATCAAAATCTGATTGGATATTTAAAAATAAAAGCGTGAAAATTTGCTTATTTGTCTGTCGTCACCAATGATTAAAAAAATTAAAATCATTACAAAATCCTCAAGCTATCGTGATACCAGACGAGTTCTGCGGGACACCAGACCACCCCAGTTGTCCACAAAAAGTGGTCACTTCAAAATTTGATGTGGCATTTCAAAATAAAAAAATCACCTGAAATATGCACTGTGATCAACACTGATTTAAAAGAAAAATCTTTAAAAAATATCCTCAAACTATCGTGATACCAAACCAGGACTGGGGATACTAGACCACACCGGCTGTCCACCAAAAGTGGTCACATCAAAATGTGATGTGGCACTTCAAAATAAAAGTAGCCTGAAATTCGCTTATTTCACGGTCATCACCACTGAGTTAAAAAAAAACATAGCTCGAGCTTTCGTGATACCAGACCAGTTTTGTGGGACACGAGACTACCCCAGCTGTCCATAAAAAGTGGTCCCATTGAAATCTAATTTGTAATTTCAAACTAAAAGTTGCCTGAAATCTGCACATTTCACAGTCATCATGCCTGACTTTAAAATTTCATTAAAAAATATCCTCTAGCTATGGTAATACCAAACCAGGTTTGGAGGACACTAGACAACACAGCTTTCCACCAAAAGTAGTCCCATCAAAATGTAAGGAGGCATTTTAAAATAAAAGAGCTGGAGCTGTCGTAATACCAGACTAGTTTTGTTGGACACTCGACGACCCCAGCTGTTCATCAAAAGTGGTCCCATCAAAATCTGGTGTAATTTCACAATAAAAAAAAAAACACCTGAAATATGCACATTTCATTGTCATCAACACTGATTTTAAAATAATCATTTCAAAATACCCTCGAGCTATCGTGATATCAGACCCATTTTGGGGGACACTATGCTGATGATACGCAATTATACATGCCGTTGGATATAACGAATCCGTGTGATTGCTATAAATTAGAGGCATGCCTTGCCGAAATTAAACTATGAATGTCTTTCAATTTTTTGCGTCTTAACTCAGATAAAACCGAGATGCTGATCATTGGACCAGCGCGTCATCGGTACCTTTTTCAAAGACACCACTATGAGTATCGATAAATTGCCCAAAAGGATTCAACAAGATCAATGTCTAAAGTCATTTTTGGCCAATTTTCAATCAGATTCGTTAAAAGGGCACCGTGCAGTACGTCAAAATGTAAAAAATTATAATTTTTGTCACCACTGGGTGGTGCAAGGTGGTCGCTGCTCAGGCCCTAATAATAATAATAATAATAATAATAATAAAAGTAATAATATTTTCTACAAAAACAATAGGGACCTCGCAGCCGTCGCAGCTCGGGCCCTAATAACAATTTCTACAAAAACAATAGGGACCTCGCCGCGGTCGCTGCTCGGGCCCCAATAATAATTTCTACACAAAGTCCATTGTGGTGACCCGCCCCCTTTTAAGTAAATTCAAAATGGCCGACTTCCTGTAAAACCTAGCTCATTGCTCCAAGAGACTATTTTGTAGGTCTTGGTCTTATACATACAGTGAACCCTCGCTACTTCGCGGTTCACCTTTCGCGGGTTCAGTGCTTCGCGGGTCTAAAAAATATTCGGGGGCATTGTAGTTTCGCCGAGCGACACAACGGGGCGCTGGAGCGGTTAGACGGCCGGCGTGCGCCGAAGAAGAGCGTGGGCGAAGAGGAGAGTGGACGAAGAAGAGCACGTTCCCCCGGACACGATCGGTGGCGACGTTTCGCGCGGTTCGGACCGTACCAGAGCTCCGGCCAGCGTGCGTGGCAGTTAAGCCGTAGAGGAGCACCTTCCCCGGGCACGGGCGGTTCCAAGCGGCCCCTAAGTTTAACCGAATGGAAGCTCCGGAGGAGGAGGGCATGCTCGCGTCACAGTAAGCCGAAGAGGAGCACCTTCCCCGGGCACGGGCGGTGCCAAGCGGCCCCTAAGTTTAACCGAATGGAAGCTCCGGGGGAGGAGGGCGGGCGTGTGTCACAGTTAAGCCAAATTGGAGCACCTCTTCTGCCCGGGCACGAGCGGAGCGCGAGGCTGTCAGTTATGAATGAATAAATGAATAAATAAATAAAGAATGCCACCTTTCATTTCACAGGGCACACCGGACGGCGTACCAGCAGGTAAAAGTCGGAGTAATTAAATAAATACAAAAAGAATGGCTGGGGAATAAAAAAAGAATACGTTTTAATAATAATTTGGTTTTTTTGTTATAACATGAATTTCACTCTCTCTCTCCCCGTATATATATATATATATATATATATATATATATATATATATATATTTATTATATATATTGTATATTTTTTTTAAGCATTTTTGAAGGTGCGCCGCTACTTCGCGGATTTTCAGTTTTCGCGGGTGGTCTCGGTCCCCATTAACCGCGATAACCGAGGGTTCACTGTACTCCATAAAATTTACAAAAAGCGAGGTGAAACACTCAACCAGAGCTGCTTTTTTTTAACATTTCTCGAGGGCCATGGCGAGCCATTTCAAAAAAGCTGCACAACTAACGTATAAAATATTGATAAATTTGCTCGGCCTGATGTGTGTGTAAAGTTTTACGAGTTGTCGTTCATATTTAGAACCTCATAATCAGCTTTGTTTTATTGCCGAACAGTGCAATGCCACTCCCACAACTTTTCACGAAAAAGGACGAATTTCGTATTGTGACATCCTCATGGCCGAAACAGTCATCCGAGCATATATGAGGGCGACCTTGTTGAGTTGCACGGAGAAAAACATCCAAGAAAATAACTTGTATTAGCTTTTACCAGTTGGTGGCGCTACTACTACGATGTAAAATAAGTTGGTAGATGTCTTCAGGGCTGAAGTATCCTCAAATGTGTACAACTTCGAGAAGATAGGATCATCTGAGTCATGTTGCCGGAGCTTTTGTTGCCACAGAGTACAATCGGACTTTTCAGCACCTTAATAGCCACGCCTTTTGCCAAAACGTCACAAAATTCGGCAGAGAGTAAGATCATTGTCTTGAGTCTTTTCTGACTAATTTTCAGTCGGATTCGTCAAAAGGGCACCGTGCAGTACGTGAAAATTAAAATAAAAACACATTTTTGATTCCACTTGGCGGCACTGTGTGTATAACAAAATAATAACATTAAGATGTCTTCAGGTCGGGACGTTTTATTTACAGGTGAAGGTTTGGATTTTTAGGAGCATGTGCAGGGGAGTTATTAAGCATTCATTTATTTGTATTAGGTTCATTTTGTCTTCTTATTATTGATATTTGACTGATTCATTAAAAGCAGACAATTATGTTTTAGGTAAATTTTTTACCTGACATCTTTCGGCGAGTCTTTCGCCTTCTTCAGAGTGTCGCATGATGGTGTCTTGAGCTGATGTTCCATGAGGGTGTGACTTACCTGTCAAAAAAATGAAAAAAATCAGAGCAGTAAAAGAACAAGCACAACATGAACATTACAAATCAGCAATCACTGACCACTGCAAAAGGGAAAACTACATCATGGACCGGGAGAAGGGCAGGGTCATCCGCACAGAAGAGAACAAACAACAGCGCTGGATCAGAGAGGCCATTGAGATCTGCAAGCGAGGCATAAAAACCATGAACAGAGACAAGGGAGCCTTCATCCTCTCTACCACCTGGACCAGCATCTTGGCGGAGTGAACGGACAGCGGGGGCGTGACTTGCCTTCATTCTTGTGACAGGTAAGTCACGCCCTCATGGAACATCAGCTGATAAAGACGGGTCACAAGACAGCATCATGTGACACTCTGAAGAAGGCGAAAGACTTTCGTATTGTGACATGCTCAAGGCCTAAACACTCATCCGAGCAAATATAAGGTAGATTTTGTTCACCTGCCCGGAGAAAAACATCAACGAAAATAATTTGTATTTGTTTTAACCAGTTGGTGGCGCTACCACTGCGATCAAAAATAAGTTGGCAGCCGTCTTCAGGGCCTGAATATCCTCAAATGTGAAAAATTTCGAGAAGATGGATCATCTGAATCATTTTGCAGGAACTTTTGTTGCCACGGAGAATAATCAGACTCTGCGGCACCGTAATAGCCACGCCCTTCGAAGGAAAGTCACAAAAATAGGGATAGAGTAAGATCAATGTCTTGAGTCTTTTCTAGCCAATTTTCAATCAGATTCGTTAAAAGGGCACCGTGCAGTAAGTCAAAATGTAAAAAATGATATTGATTGGCGCAAGGTGTATAACTGAATATAAACATATAGATGTCTTCAGGTACAGACTTTTTATGTACATGTGAAGTTTTGGATTTTTAGCAGCATGTGCAGGAGAGTTATTAAGCATTTTGTCCATTGCGGCGAAGGAAATCTTAAGTGAAAACTTTGAAGCCCCGCCCCCGTCATATAGTATTTCGGAAACAAAAAATTTTAGCCCCAGTGTTTGTCCCAGGTCTTCAGATGCTACAGACAGAATTTTAAGGCAATCAGATGAAGCCTTTAGGATCAGGGTGCAAAAGAATGACCCCTGTAAACATGCAAAAAAGGGCAAAAGTCGGACTTTCAAAAATTCATAACTCACTTCCTGTTCATATTAGACGTTAAAATAACAAATTTTTCGCCATGCCCGATGAGACTGCCAAGTTTGGTGAGTTTTTGTGCATGTTTCGGGGGTCAAAAATGCGATCGAACAATCGGAAAAATAATAATAATAATAATTTCTACAAAAACAATAGGGACTTCGCAGCGGTCGCTGCTCAGGCCCTAATAATAATAATAATAATATTAATAATAATAAAAGTAATAATATTTTCTACAAAAACAATAGGGACCTCGCAGCCGTCGCAGCTCGGGCCCTAATAACAATTTCTAGAAAAACAATAGGGACCTCGCAGCGGTCACTGCTCGGGCCCTAATAATAATAATAATAAAAATAATAATAATTTCCACAAAAACAATGGGGACCTCGTAGCGGTCGCTGCTCAGGCCCTAATAATAATTTCTACAAAAACAATAGGGACCTCGCCGCCGTCGCTGCTCGGGCCCCAATAATAATTTCTACACAAAGTCCATTGTGGTGACCCGCCCCCTTTTAAGTAAATTCAAAATGGCCGACTTCCTGTAAAACCTAGCTCATTGCTCCAAGAGACTTTTTTGTAGGTCTTGGTCTTATACATACAGTGAACCCTCGCTACTTCGCGGTTCACCTTTCGCGGGTTCAGTGCTTCGCGGGTCTAAAAAATATTCGGGGGCATTGTAGTTTCGCCGAGCGAAAATAATTTGTATTTGTTTTAACCAGTTGGTGGCGCTACCACTGCGATCAAAAATAAGTTGGCAGCCGTCTTCAGGGCCTGAATATCCTCAAATGGGGCGCTGGAGCGGCTAGACGGCCGGCGTGCGCCGAAGAAGAGCGTGGGCGAAGAGGAGAGTGGACGAAGAAGAGCACGTTCTCCCGGACACGATCGGTGGCGACGTTTCGCGCGGTTCGGACCGTACCAGAGCTCCGGCCGGCGTGCGTGGCAGTTAAGCCGTAGAGGAGCACCTTCCCCGGGCACGGGCGGTGCCAAGCGGCCCCTAAGTTTAACCGAATGGAAGCTCCGGAGGAGGAGGGCATGCTCGCGTCACAGTAAGCCGAAGAGGAGCACCTTCCCCGGGCACGGGCGGTTCCAAGCGGCCCCTAAGTTTAACCGAATGGAAGCTCCGGAGGAGGAGGGCATGCTCGCGTCACAGTAAGCCGAAGAGGAGCACCTTCCCCGGGCACGGGCGGTTCCAAGCGGCCCCTAAGTTTAACTGAATGGAAGCTCCGGAGGAGGAGGGCATGCTCGCGTCACAGTAAGCCGAAGAGGAGCACCTTCCCCGGGCACGGGCGGTGCCAAGCGGCCCCTAAGTTTAACAGAATGGAAGTTCCGGGGGAGGAGGGCGGGCGTGTGTCACAGTTAAGCCGAATTGGAGCACCTCTTCCGCCTGGGCACGAGCGGAGCGCGAGGCTGTCAGTTATGAATGAATAAATGAATAAATAAATAAAGAATGCCACCTTTCATTTCACAGGGCACACCGGACGGCGTACCAGCAGGTAAAAGTCGGAGTAATTAAATAAATACAAAAAGAATGGCTGGGGAATAAAAAAATAATACGTTTTAATAATAATTTGGTTTTTTTGTTATAAAATGAATTTCACTCTCTCTCTCCCCGTGTATATATATATATATATATATATATATATATATATATCTATATATATATATATTGTATATTTTTTTTAAGCATTTTTGAAGGTGCGCCGCTACTTCGCGGATTTTCAGTTTTCGCGGGTGGTCTCGGTCCCCATTAACCGCGATAACCGAGGGTTCACTGTACTCCATAAAATTTACAAAAAGCGAGGTGAAACACTCAATCAGGGCTGCTTTTTTGAACATTTCTCGAGGGCCATGGCGAGCCATTTCAAAAAAGCTGCACAACTAACGTATAAAATATTGATAAATTTGCTCGGCCTGATGTGTGTGTAAAGTTTCACGAGTTGTCGTTCATATTTAGAACCTCATAATCAGCGTTGTTTTATTGCCGAACAGTGCAATGCCACTCCCACAACTTTTCACGAAAAAGGACTAATTTCGTATTGTGACATCCTCATGGCCGAAACAGTCATCCGAGCATATATGAGGGCGACCTTGTTGAGTTGCACGGAGAAAAACATCCAAGAAAATAACTTGTATTAGCTTTTACCAGTTGGTGGCGCTACTACTACGATGTAAAATAAGTTGGTAGATGTCTTCTGGGCTGAAGTATCCTCAAATGTGTACAACTTCGAGAAGATAGGATCATCTGAGTCATGTTGCCGGAGCTTTTGTTGCCACAGAGTACAATCGGACTTTTCAGCACCGTAATAGCCACGCCTTTTGCCAAAACGTCACAAAATTCGGCAGAGAGTAAGATCATTGTCTTGAGTCTTTTCTGACTAATTTTCAGTCGGATTCGTCAAAAGGGCACCGTGCAGTACGTGAAAATTAAAATAAAAACAAATTTTTGATTCCACTTGGCGGCGCTGTGTGTATAACAAAATAATAACATTAAGATGTCTTCAGGTCGGGACGTTTTATTTACAGGTGAAGGTTTGGATTTTTAGGAGCATGTGCAGGGGAGTTATTAAGCATTCATTTATTTGTATTAGGTTCATTTTGTCTTCTTATTATTGATATTTGACTGATTCATTAAAAGCAGACAATTATGTTTTAGGTTAATTTTTTACCTGACATGTTTCGGCGAGTCTTTTGCCTTCTTCAGAGTGTCGCATGATGGTGTCTTGAGACCCGTCTTTATCAGCTGATGTTCCATGAGGGTGTGACTTACCTGTCAAAAAAATGAAAAAATCAGAGCAGTAAAAGAACAAGCACAACATGAACATTACAAATCAGCAATCACTGACCACTGCAAAAGGGAAAACCACATCATGGACCGGGAGAAGGGCAGGGTCATCCGCACCGAAGAGAACAAACAACAGCGCTGGATCAGAGAGGCCATTGAGATCTGCAAGCGAGGCATAAAAACCATGAACAGAGACAAGGGAGCCTTCATCCTCTCTACCACCTGGAGCAGCATTTTGGCGGAGTGAACGGACAGCGGGGGGCGTGACTTGCCTTCATTCTTGTGACAGGTAAGTCACGCCCTCATGGAACATCAGCTGATAAAGACGGGCCACAAGACACCATCATGTGACACTCTGAAGAAGGCGAAAGACTTTCGTATTGTGACATCCTCAAGGCCTAAACACTCATCCGAGCAAATGTAAGGTAGATTTTGTTAACCTGCCCGGAGAAAAAAATCAACGAAAATAATTTGTATTTGTTTTAACCAGTTGGTGGCGCTACCACTGCGATCAAAAATAAGTTGGCAGCCGTCTTCAGGGCCTGAATATCCTCAAATGTGAAAAATTTCGAGAAGATGGATCATCTGAATCATTTTGCAGGAACTTTTGTTGCCACGGAGAATAATCAGACTCTGCGGCACCGTAATAGCCACGCCCTTCGAAGGAAAGTCACAAAAATAGGGATAGAGTAAGATCAATGTCTTGAGTCTTTTCTAGCCAATTTTCAATCAGATTCGTTAAAAGGGCACCGTGCAGTACGTCAAAATGTAAAAATTGATATTGATTGGCGCAAGGTGTATAACTGAATATAAACATATAGATGTCTTCAGGTACAGACTCTTTATGTACATGTGAAGTTTTGGATTTTTAGCAGCATGTGCAGGAATGTTACTAAGCATTTTGTCCATTGCGGCGAAGGAAATCTTAAGTGAAAACTTTGAAGCCCCGCCCCCGTCATATAGTATTTCGGAAACAAAAAATTTTAGCCCCAGTGTTTGTCCCAGGTCTTCAGATGCTACAGACAGAATTTTAAGGCAATCAGATGAAGCCTTTAGGATCAGGGTGCAAAAGAATGACCCCTGTAAACATGCAAAAAAGGGCAAAAGTCGGACTTTCAAAAATTCATAACTCACTTCCTGTTCATATTAGACGTTAAAATATCAAATTTTTCGCCATGCCCGATGAGACTGCCAAGTTTGGTGAGTTTTTGTGCATGTTTCGGGGGTCAAAAATGCGATCGAACAATCGGAAAAATAATAATAATAATAATTTCTACAAAAACAATAGGGACTTCGCAGCGGTCGCTGCTCAGGCCCTAATAATAATAATAATAATAATAATAAAAGTAATAATGTTTTCTACAAAAACAATAGGGACCTCGCCGCGGTCGCTGCTCGGGGCCCAATAATAATTTCTACACAAAGTCCATTGTGGTGACCCGCCCCCTTTTAAGTAAATTCAAAATGGCCGACTTCCTGTAAAACCTAGCTCATTGCTCCAAGAGACTTTTTTGTAGGTCTTGGTCTTATACATACAGTGAACCCTCGCTACTTCGCGGTTCACCTTTCGCGGGTTCAGTGCTTCGCGGGTCTAAAAAATATTCGGGGGCATTGTAGTTTCGCCGAGCGGCACGACGGGGCGCTGGAGCGGTTAGACGGCCGGCGTGCGCCGAAGAAGAGCGTGGGCGAAGAGGAGAGTGGACGAAGAAGAGCACGTTCCCCCGGACACGATCGGTGGCGACGTTTCGCGCGGTTCGGACCGTACCAGAGCTCCGGCCGGCGTGCGTGGCAGTTAAGCCGTAGAGGAGCACCTTCCCCGGGCACGGGCGGTTCCAAGCGGCCCCTAAGTTTAACCGAATGGAAGCTCCGGAGGAGGAGGGCATGCTCGCGTCACAGTAAGCCGAAGAGGAGCACCTTCCCCGGGCACGGGCGGTGCCAAGCGGCCCCTAAGTTTAACCGAATGGAAGCTCCGGGGGAGGAGGGCGGGCGTGTGTCACAGTTAAGCCAAATTGGAGCACCTCTTCTGCCCGGGCACGAGCGGAGCGCGAGGCTGTCAGTTATGAATGAATAAATGAATAAATAAATAAAGAATGCCACCTTTCATTTCACAGGGCACACCGGACGGCGTACCAGCAGGTAAAAGTCGGAGTAATTAAATAAATACTAAAAGAATGGCTGGGGAATAAAAAAATAATACGTTTTAATAATAATTTGTTTTTTTTGTTATAACATGAATTTCACTCTCTCTCTCCCCGTATATATATATATATATATATATATATATATATATATATATATATATATATATATATTTATTATATATATTGTATATTTTTTTTAAGCATTTTTGAAGGTGCGCCGCTACTTCGCGGATTTTCAGTTTTCGCGGGTGGTCTCGGTCCCCATTAACCGCGATAACCGAGGGTTCACTGTACTCCATAAAATTTACAAAAAGCGAGGTGAAACACTCAACCAGAGCTGCTTTTTTTAACATTTCTCGAGGGCCATGGCGAGCCATTTCAAAAAAGCTGCACAACTAACGTATAAAATATTGATAAATTTGCTCGGCCTGATGTGTGTGTAAAGTTTTACGAGTTGTCGTTCATATTTAGAACCTCATAATCAGCTTTGTTTTATTGCCGAACAGTGTAATGCCACTCCCACAACTTTTCACGAAAAAGGACGAATTTCGTATTGTGACATCCTCATGGCCGAAACAGTCATCCGAGCATATATGAGGGCGACCTTGTTGAGTTGCACGGAGAAAAACATCCAAGAAAATAACTTGTATTAGCTTTTACCAGTTGGTGGCGCTACTACTACGATGTAAAATAAGTTGGTAGATGTCTTCAGGGCTGAAGTATCCTCAAATGTGTACAACTTCGAGAAGATAGGATCATCTGAGTCATGTTGCCGGAGCTTTTGTTGCCACAGAGTACAATCGGACTTTTCAGCACCTTAATAGCCACGCCTTTTGCCAAAACGTCAAGAAATTCGGCAGAGAGTAAGATCATTGTCTTGAGTCTTTTCTGACTAATTTTCAGTCGGATTCGTCAAAAGGGCACCGTGCAGTACGTGAAAATTAAAATAAAAACAAATTTTTGATTCCACTTGGCGGCACTGTGTGTATAACAAAATAATAACATTACGATGTCTTCAGGTCGGGACGTTTTATTTACAGGTGAAGGTTTGGATTTTTAGGAGCATGTGCAGGGGAGTTATTAAGCATTCATTTATTTGTATTAGGTTCATTTTGTCTTCTTATTATTGATATTTGACTGATTCATTAAAAGCAGACAATTATGTTTTAGGTTAATTTTTTACCTGACATGTTTCGGCGAGTCTTTCGCCTTCTTCAGAGTGTCGCATGATGGTGTCTTGAGCTGATGTTCCATGAGGGTGTGACTTACCTGTCAAAAAAATGAAAAAAATCAGAGCAGTAAAAGAACAAGCACAACATGAACATTACAAATCAGCAATCACTGACCACTGCAAAAGGGAAAACCACATCATGGACCGGGAGAAGGGCAGGGTCATCCGCACAGAAGAGAACAAACAACAGCGCTGGATCAGAGAGGCCATTGAGATCTGCAAGCGAGGCATAAAAACCATGAACAGAGACAAGGGAGCCTTCATCCTCTCTACCACCTGGACCAGCATCTTGGCGGAGTGAACGGACAGCGGGGGGCGTGACTTGCCTTCATTCTTGTGACAGGTAAGTCACGCCCTCATGGAACATCAGCTGATAAAGACGGGTCACAAGACAGCATCATGTGACACTCTGAAGAAGGCGAAAGACTTTCGTATTGTGACATGCTCAAGGCCTAAACACTCATCCGAGCAAATATAAGGTAGATTTTGTTCACCTGCCCGGAGAAAAACATCAACGAAAATAATTTGTATTTGTTTTAACCAGTTGGTGGCGCTACCACTGCGATCAAAAATAAGTTGGCAGCCGTCTTCAGGGCCTGAATATCCTCAAATGTGAAAAATTTCGAGAAGATGGATCATCTGAATCATTTTGCAGGAACTTTTGTTGCCACGGAGAATAATCAGACTCTGCGGCACCGTAATAGCCACGCCCTTCGAAGGAAAGTCACAAAAATAGGGATAGAGTAAGATCAATGTCTTGAGTCTTTTGTAGCCAATTTTCAATCAGATTCGTTAAAAGGGCACCGTGCAGTACGTCAAAATGTAAAAAATGATATTGATTGGCGCAAGGTGTATAACTGAATATAAACATATAGATGTCTTCAGGTACAGACTTTTTATGTACATGTGAAGTTTTGGATTTTTAGCAGCATGTGCAGGAGAGTTATTAAGCATTTTGTCCATTGCGGCGAAGGAAATCTTAAGTGAAAACTTTGAAGCCCCGCCCCCGTCATATAGTATTTCGGAAACAAAAAATTTTAGCCCCAGTGTTTGTCCCAGGTCTTCAGATGCTACAGACAGAATTTTAAGGCAATCAGATGAAGCCTTTAGGATCAGGGTGCAAAAGAATGACCCCTGTAAACATGCAAAAAAGGGCAAAAGTCGGACTTTCAAAAATTCATAACTCACTTCCTGTTCATATTAGACGTTAAAATATCAAATTTTTCGCCATGCCCGATGAGACTGCCAAGTTTGGTGAGTTTTTGTGCATGTTTCGGGGTCAAAAATGCGATCGAACAATCGGAAAAATAATAATAATAATAATTTCTACAAAAACAATAGGGACTTCGCAGCGGTCGCTGCTCAGGCCCTAATAATAATAATAATAATATTAATAATAATAAAAGTAATAATATTTTCTACAAAAACAATAGGGACCTCGCAGCCGTCGCAGCTCGGGCCCTAATAACAATTTCTAGAAAAACAATAGGGACCTCGCAGCGGTCACTGCTCGGGCCCTAATAATAATAATAATAAAAATAATAATAATTTCCACAAAAACAATGGGGACCTCGTAGCGGTCGCTGCTCAGGCCCTAATAATAATTTCTACAAAAACAATAGGGACCTCGCCGCCGTCGCTGCTCGGGCCCCAATAATAATTTCTACACAAAGTCCATTGTGGTGACCCGCCCCCTTTTAAGTAAATTCAAAATGGCCGACTTCCTGTAAAACCTAGCTCATTGCTCCAAGAGACTTTTTTGTAGGTCTTGGTCTTATACATACAGTGAACCCTCGCTACTTCGCGGTTCACCTTTCGCGGGTTCAGTGCTTCGCGGGTCTAAAAAATATTCGGGGGCATTGTAGTTTCGCCGAGCGGCACGACGGGGCGCTGGAGCGGTTAGACGGCCGGCGTGCGCCGAAGAAGAGCGTGGGCGAAGAGGAGAGTGGACGAAGAAGAGCACGTTCTCCCGGACACGATCGGTGGCGACGTTTCGCGCGGTTCGGACCGTACCAGAGCTCCGGCCGGCGTGCGTGGCAGTTAAGCCGTAGAGGAGCACCTTCCCCGGGCACGGGCGGTGCCAAGCGGCCCCTAAGTTTAACCGAATGGAAGCTCCGGAGGAGGAGGGCATGCTCGCGTCACAGTAAGCCGAAGAGGAGCACCTTCCCCGGGCACGGGCGGTTCCAAGCGGCCCCTAAGGTTAACCGAATGGAAGCTCCGGAGGAGGAGGGCATGCTCGCGTCACAGTAAGCCGAAGAGGAGCACCTTCCCCGGGCACGGGCGGTTCCAAGCGGCCCCTAAGTTTAACTGAATGGAAGCTCCGGAGGAGGAGGGCATGCTCGCGTCACAGTAAGCCGAAGAGGAGCACCTTCCCCGGGCACGGGCGGTGCCAAGCGGCCCCTAAGTTTAACCGAATGGAAGTTCCGGGGGAGGAGGGCGGGCGTGTGTCACAGTTAAGCCGAATTGGAGCACCTCTTCCGCCCGGGCACGAGCGGAGCGCGAGGCTGTCAGTTATGAATGAATAAATGAATAAATAAATAAAGAATGCCACCTTTCATTTAACAGGGCACACCGGACGGCGTACCAGCAGGTAAAAGTCGGAGTAATTAAATAAATACTAAAAGAATGGCTGGTGAATAAAAAAATAATACGTTTTAATAATAATTTGGTTTTTTTGTTGGAAAATGAATTTCACTCTCTCTCTCCCCGTATATATATATATATATATATATATATATATATATATATATATATATATATATATATTTATTATATATATTGTATATTTTTTTTAAGCATTTTTGAAGGTGCGCCGCTACTTCGCGGATTTTCAGTTTTCGCGGGTGGTCTCGGTCCCCATTAACCGCGATAACCGAGGGTTCACTGTACTCCATAAAATTTACAAAAAGCGAGGTGAAACACTCAACCAGAGCTGCTTTTTTTTAACATTTCTCGAGGGCCATGGCGAGCCATTTCAAAAAAGCTGCACAACTAACTTATAAAATATTGATAAATTTGCTCGGCCTGATGTGTGTGTAAAGTTTTACGAGTTGTCGTTCATATTTAGAACCTCATAATCAGCTTTGTTTTATTGCCGAACAGTGCAATGCCACTCCCACAACTTTTCACGAAAAATCACGAATTTCGTATTGTGACATCCTCATGGCCGAAACAGTCATCCGAGCATATATGAGGGCGACCTTGTTGAGTTGCACGGAGAAAAACATCCAAGAAAATAACTTGTATTAGCTTTTACCAGTTGGTGGCGCTACTACTACGATGTAAAATAAGTTGGTAGATGTCTTCAGGGCTGAAGTATCCTCAAATGTGTACAACTTCGAGAAGATAGGATCATCTGAGTCATGTTGCCGGAGCTTTTGTTGCCACAAAGTACAATCGGACTTTTCAGCACCTTAATAGCCACGCCTTTTGCCAAAACGTCACAAAATTCGGCAGAGAGTAAGATAATTGTCTTGAGTCTTTTCTGACAAATTTTCAGTCGGATTCGTCAAAAGGGCACCGTGCAGTACGTGAAAATTAAAATAAAAACAAATTTTTGATTCCACTTGGCGGCACTGTGTGTATAACAAAATAATAACATTAAGATGTCTTCAGGTCGGGACGTTTTATTTACAGGTGAAGGTTTGGATTTTTAGGAGCATGTGCAGGGGAGTTATTAAGCATTCATTTATTTGTATTAGGTTCATTTTGTCTTCTTATTATTGATATTTGACTGATTCATTAAAAGCAGACAATTATGTTTTAGGTTAATTTTTTACCTGACATGTTTCGGCGAGTCTTTCGCCTTCTTCAGAGTGTCGCATGATGGTGTCTTGAGCTGATGTTCCATGAGGGTGTGACTTACCTGTCAAAAAAATGAAAAAAATCAGAGCAGTAAAAGAACAAGCACAACATGAACATTACAAATCAGCAATCACTGACCACTGCAAAAGGGAAAACCACATCATGGACCGGGAGAAGGGCAGGGTCATCCGCACAGAAGAGAACAAACAACAGCGCTGGATCAGAGAGGCCATTGAGATCTGCAAGCGAGGCATAAAAACCATGAACAGAGACAAGGGAGCCTTCATCCTCTCTACCACCTGGACCAGCATCTTGGCGGAGTGAACGGACAGCGGGGGGCGTGACTTGCCTTCATTCTTGTGACAGGTAAGTCACGCCCTCATGGAACATCAGCTGATAAAGACGGGTCACAAGACAGCATCATGTGACACTCTGAAGAAGGCGAAAGACTTTCGTATTGTGACATGCTCAAGGCCTAAACACTCATCCGAGCAAATATAAGGTAGATTTTGTTCACCTGCCCGGAGAAAAACATCAACGAAAATAATTTGTATTTGTTTTAACCAGTTGGTGGCGCTACCACTGCGATCAAAAATAAGTTGGCAGCCGTCTTCAGGGCCTGAATATCCTCAAATGTGAAAAATTTCGAGAAGATGGATCATCTGAATCATTTTGCAGGAACTTTTGTTGCCACGGAGAATAATCAGACTCTGCGGCACCGTAATAGCCACGCCCTTCGAAGGAAAGTCACAAAAATAGGGATAGAGTAAGATCAATGTCTTGAGTCTTTTCTAGCCAATTTTCAATCAGATTCGTTAAAAGGGCACCGTGCAGTACGTCAAAATGTAAAAAATGATATTGATTGGCGCAAGGTGTATAACTGAATATAAACATATAGATGTCTTCAGGTACAGACTTTTTATGTACATGTGAAGTTTTGGATTTTTAGCAGCATGTGCAGGAGAGTTATTAAGCATTTTGTCCATTGCGGCGAAGGAAATCTTAAGTGAAAACTTTGAAGCCCCGCCCCCGTCATATAGTATTTCGGAAACAAAAAATTTTAGCCCCAGTGTTTGTCCCAGGTCTTCAGATGCTACAGACAGAATTTTAAGGCAATCAGATGAAGCCTTTAGGATCAGGGTGCAAAAGAATGACCCCTGTAAACATGCAAAAAAGGGCAAAAGTCGGACTTTCAAAAATTCATAACTCACTTCCTGTTCATATTAGACGTTAAAATATCAAATTTTTCGCCATGCCCGATGAGACTGCCAAGTTTGGTGAGTTTTTGTGCATGTTTCGGGGTCAAAAATGCGATCGAACAATCGGAAAAATAATAATAATAATAATTTCTACAAAAACAATAGGGACTTCGCAGCGGTCGCTGCTCAGGCCCTCATAATAATAATAATAATATTAATAATAATAAAAGTAATAATATTTTCTACAAAAACAATAGGGACCTCGCAGCCGTCGCAGCTCGGGCCCTAATAACAATTTCTAGAAAAACAATAGGGACCTCGCAGCGGTCACTGCTCGGGCCCTAATAATAATAATAATAAAAATAATAATAATTTCCACAAAAACAATGGGGACCTCGTAGCGGTCGCTGCTCAGGCCCTAATAATAATTTCTACAAAAACAATAGGGACCTCGCCGCCGTCGCTGCTCGGGCCCCAATGATAATTTCTACACAAAGTCCATTGTGGTGACCCGCCCCCTTTTAAGTAAATTCAAAATGGCCGACTTCCTGTAAAACCTAGCTCATTGCTCCAAGAGACTTTTTTGTAGGTCTTGGTCTTATACATACAGTGAACCCTCGCTACTTCGCGGTTCACCTTTCGCGGGTTCAGTGCTTCGCGGGTCTAAAAAATATTCGGGGGCATTGTAGTTTCGCCGAGCGGCACGACGGGGCGCTGGAGCGGTTAGACGGCCGGCGTGCGCCGAAGAAGAGCGTGGGCGAAGAGGAGAGTGGACGAAGAAGAGCACGTTCTCCCGGACACGATCGGTGGCGACGTTTCGCGCGGTTCGGACCGTACCAGAGCTCCGGCCGGCGTGCGTGGCAGTTAAGCCGTAGAGGAGCACCTTCCCCGGGCACGGGCGGTGCCAAGCGGCCCCTAAGTTTAACCGAATGGAAGCTCCGGAGGAGGAGGGCATGCTCGCGTCACAGTAAGCCGAAGAGGAGCACCTTCCCCGGGCACGGGCGGTTCCAAGCGGCCCCTAAGGTTAACCGAATGGAAGCTCCGGAGGAGGAGGGCATGCTCGCGTCACAGTAAGCCGAAGAGGAGCACCTTCCCCGGGCACGGGCGGTTCCAAGCGGCCCCTAAGTTTAACTGAATGGAAGCTCCGGAGGAGGAGGGCATGCTCGCGTCACAGTAAGCCGAAGAGGAGCACCTTCCCCGGGCACGGGCGGTGCCAAGCGGCCCCTAAGTTTAACCGAATGGAAGTTCCGGGGGAGGAGGGCGGGCGTGTGTCACAGTTAAGCCGAATTGGAGCACCTCTTCCGCCCGGGCACGAGCGGAGCGCGAGGCTGTCAGTTATGAATGAATAAATGAATAAATAAATAAAGAATGCCACCTTTCATTTCACAGGGCACACCGGACGGCGTACCAGCAGGTAAAAGTCGGAGTAATTAAATAAATACGAAAAGAATGGCTGGGGAATAAAAAAATAATACGTTTTAATAATAATTTGGTTTTTTTGTTGTAAAATGAATTTCACTCTCTCTCTCCCCGTATATATATATATATATATATATATATATATATATATATATATATATATATATATATATATATATATATATATATATATATATATATATATATATATATTTATTATATATATTGTATATTTTTTTTAAGCATTTTTGAAGGTGCGCCGCTACTTCGCGGATTTTCAGTTTTCGCGGGTGGTCTCGGTCCCCATTAACCGCGATAACCGAGGGTTCACTGTACTCCATAAAATTTACAAAAAGCGAGGTGAAACACTCAACCAGAGCTGCTTTTTTTTAACATTTCTCGAGGGCCATGGCGAGCCATTTCAAAAAAGCTGCACAACTAACTTATAAAATATTGATAAATTTGCTCGGCCTGATGTGTGTGTAAAGTTTTACGAGTTGTCGTTCATATTTAGAACCTCATAATCAGCTTTGTTTTATTGCCGAACAGTGCAATGCCACTCCCACAACTTTTCACGAAAAATCACGAATTTCGTATTGTGACATCCTCATGGCCGAAACAGTCATCCGAGCATATATGAGGGCGACCTTGTTGAGTTGCACGGAGAAAAACATCCAAGAAAATAACTTGTATTAGCTTTTACCAGTTGGTGGCGCTACTACTACGATGTAAAATAAGTTGGTAGATGTCTTCAGGGCTGAAGTATCCTCAAATGTGTACAACTTCGAGAAGATAGGATCATCTGAGTCATGTTGCCGGAGCTTTTGTTGCCACAAAGTACAATCGGACTTTTCAGCACCTTAATAGCCACGCCTTTTGCCAAAACGTCACAAAATTCGGCAGAGAGTAAGATCATTGTCTTGAGTCTTTTCTGACAAATTTTCAGTCGGATTCGTCAAAAGGGCACCGTGCAGTACGTGAAAATTAAAATAAAAACAAATTTTTGATTCCACTTGGCGGCACTGTGTGTATAACAAAATAATAACATTAAGATGTCTTCAGGTCGGGACGTTTTATTTACAGGTGAAGGTTTGGATTTTTAGGAGCATGTGCAGGGGAGTTATTAAGCATTCATTTATTTGTATTAGGTTCATTTTGTCTTCTTATTATTGATATTTGACTGATTCATTAAAAGCAGACAATTATGTTTTAGGTTAATTTTTTACCTGACATGTTTCGGCGAGTCTTTCGCCTTCTTCAGAGTGTCGCATGATGGTGTCTTGAGACCCGTCTTTATCAGCTGATGTTCCATGAGGGTGTGACTTACCTGTCAAAAAAATGAAAAATCAGAGCAGTAAAAGAACAAGCACAACATGAACATTACAAATCAGCAATCACTGACCACTGCAAAAGGGAAAACCACATCATGGACCGGGAGAAGGGCAGGGTCATCCGCACAGAAGAGAACAAACAACAGCGCTGGATCAGAGAGGCCATTGAGATCTGCAAGCGAGGCATAAAAACCATGAACAGAGACAAGGGAGCCTTCATCCTCTCTACCACCTGGACCAGCATCTTGGCGGAGTGAACGGACAGCGGGGGGCGTGACTTGCCTTCATTCTTGTGACAGGTAAGTCACGCCCTCATGGAACATCAGCTGATAAAGACGGGTCACAAGACAGCATCATGTGACACTCTGAAGAAGGCGAAAGACTTTCGTATTGTGACATGCTCAAGGCCTAAACACTCATCCGAGCAAATATAAGGTAGATTTTGTTCACCTGCCCGGAGAAAAACATCAACGAAAATAATTTGTATTTGTTTTAACCAGTTGGTGGCGCTACCACTGCGATCAAAAATAAGTTGGCAGCCGTCTTCAGGGCCTGAATATCCTCAAATGTGAAAAATTTCGAGAAGATGGATCATCTGAATCATTTTGCAGGAACTTTTGTTGCCACGGAGAATAATCAGACTCTGCGGCACCGTAATAGCCACGCCCTTCGAAGGAAAGTCACAAAAATAGGGATAGAGTAAGATCAATGTCTTGAGTCTTTTCTAGCCAATTTTCAATCAGATTCGTTAAAAGGGCACCGTGCAGTACGTCAAAATGTAAAAAATGATATTGATTGGCGCAAGGTGTATAACTGAATATAAACATATAGATGTCTTCAGGTACAGACTTTTTATGTACATGTGAAGTTTTGGATTTTTAGCAGCATGTGCAGGAGAGTTATTAAGCATTTTGTCCATTGCGGCGAAGGAAATCTTAAGTGAAAACTTTGAAGCCCCGCCCCCGTCATATAGTATTTCGGAAACAAAAAATTTTAGCCCCAGTGTTTGTCCCAGGTCTTCAGATGCTACAGACAGAATTTTAAGGCAATCAGATGAAGCCTTTAGGATCAGGGTGCAAAAGAATGACCCCTGTAAACATGCAAAAAAGGGCAAAAGTCGGACTTTCAAAAATTCATAACTCACTTCCTGTTCATATTAGACGTTAAAATATCAAATTTTTCGCCATTCCCGATGAGACTGCCAAGTTTTGTGAGTTTTTGTGCATGTTTCGGGGTCAAAAATGCGATCGAACAATCGGAAAAATAATAATAATAATAATTTCTACAAAAACAATAGGGACTTCGCAGCGGTCGCTGCTCAGGCCCTAATAATAATAATAATAATATTAATAATAATAAAAGTAATAATATTTTCTACAAAAACAATAGGGACCTCGCAGCCGTCGCAGCTCGGGCCCTAATAACAATTTCTAGAAAAACAATAGGGACCTCGCAGCGGTCACTGCTCGGGCCCTAATAATAATAATAATAAAAATAATAATAATTTCCACAAAAACAATGGGGACCTCGTAGCGGTCGCTGCTCAGGCCCTAATAATAATTTCTACAAAAACAATAGGGACCTCGCCGCCGTCACTGCTCGGGCCCCAATAATAATTTCTACACAAAGTCCATTGTGGTGACCCGCCCCCTTTTAAGTAAATTCAAAATGGCCGACTTCCTGTAAAACCTAGCTCATTGCTCCAAGAGACTTTTTTGTAGGTCTTGGTCTTATACATACAGTGAACCCTCGCTACTTCGCTGTTCACCTTTCGCGGGTTCAGTGCTTCGCGGGTCTAAAAAATATTCGGGGGCATTGTAGTTTCGCCGAGCGGCACGACGGGGCGCTGGAGCGGTTAGACGGCCGGCGTGCGCCGAAGAAGAGCGTGGGCGAAGAGGAGAGTGGACGAAGAAGAGCACGTTCTCCCGGACACGATCGGTGGCGACGTTTCGCGCGGTTCGGACCGTACCAGAGCTCCGGCCGGCGTGCGTGGCAGTTAAGCCGTAGAGGAGCACCTTCCCCGGGCACGGGCGGTGCCAAGCAGCCCCTAAGTTTAACCGAATGGAAGCTCCGGAGGAGGAGGGCATGCTCGCGTCACAGTAAGCCGAAGAGGAGCACCTTCCCCGGGCACGGGCGGTTCCAAGCGGCCCCTAAGTTTAACCGAATGGAAGCTCCGGAGGAGGAGGGCATGCTCGCGTCACAGTAAGCCGAAGAGGAGCACCTTCCCCGGGCACGGGCGGTTCCAAGCGGCCCCTAAGTTTAACTGAATGGAAGCTCCGGAGGAGGAGGGCATGCTCGCGTCACAGTAAGCCGAAGAGGAGCACCTTCCCCGGGCACGGGCGGTGCCAAGCGGACCCTAAGTTTAACCGAATGGAAGTTCCGGGGGAGGAGGGCGGGCGTGTGTCACAGTTAAGCCGAATTGGAGCACCTCTTCCGCCCGGGCACGAGCGGAGCGCGAGGCTGTCAGTTATGAATGAATAAATGAATAAATAAATAAAGAATGCCACCTTTCATTTCACAGGGCACACCGGACGGCGTACCAGCAGGTAAAAGTCGGAGTAATTAAATAAATACAAAAAGAATGGCTGGGGAATAAAAAAATAATACGTTTTAATAATAATTTGGTTTTTTTGTTATAAAATGAATTTCACTCTCTCTCTCCCCGTATATATATATATATATATATATATATATATATATATATATATATATATTTATTATATATATTGTATATTTTTTTTAAGCATTTTTGAAGGTGCGCCGCTACTTCGCGGATTTTCAGTTTTCGCGGGTGGTCTCGGTCCCCATTAACCGCGATAACCGAGGGTTCACTGTACTCCATAAAATTTACAAAAAGCGAGGTGAAACACTCAATCAGGGCTGCTTTTTTGAACATTTCTCGAGGGCCATGGCGAGCCATTTCAAAAAAGCTGCACAACTAACGTATAAAATATTGATAAATTTGCTCGGCCTGATGTGTGTGTAAAGTTTTACGAGATGTCGTTCATATTTAGAACCTCATAATCAGCTTTGTTTTATTGCCGAACAGTGCAATGCCACTCCCACAACTTTTCACGAAAAATCACGAATTTCGTATTGTGACATCCTCATGGCCGAAACAGTCATCCGAGCATATATGAGGGCGACCTTGTTGAGTTGCACGGAGAAAAACATCCAAGAAAATAACTTGTATTAGCTTTTACCAGTTGGTGGCGCTACTACTACGATGAAAAATAAGTCGGTAGATGTCTTCAGGGCTGAAGTATCCTCAAATGTGTACAACTTCGAGAAGATAGGATCATCTGAGTCATGTTGCCGGAGCTTTTGTTGCCACAGAGTACAATCGGACTTTTCAGCACCTTAATAGCCACGCCTTTTGCCAAAACGTCACAAAATTCGGCAGAGAGTAAGATCATTGTCTTGAGTCTTTTCTGACTAATTTTCAGTCGGATTCGTCAAAAGGGCACCGTGCAGTACGTGAAAATTAAAATAAAAACAAATTTTTGATTCCACTTGGCGGCACTGTGTGTATAACAAAATAATAACATTAAGATGTCTTCAGGTCGGGACGTTTTATTTACAGGTGAAGGTTTGGATTTTTAGGAGCATGTGCAGGGGAGTTATTAAGCATTCATTTATTTGTATTAGGTTCATTTTGTCTTCTTATTATTGATATTTGACTGATTCATTAAAAGCAGACAATTATGTTTTAGGTTAATTTTTTACCTGACATGTTTCGGCGAGTCTTTCGCCTTCTTCAGAGTGTCGCATGATGGTGTCTTGAGCTGATGTTCCATGAGGGTGTGACTTACCTGTCAAAAAAATGAAAAAATCAGAGCAGTAAAAGAACAAGCACAACATGAACATTACAAATCAGCAATCACTGACCACTGCAAAAGGGAAAACCACATCATGGACCGGGAGAAGGGCAGGGTCATCCGCACAGAAGAGAACAAACAACAGCGCTGGATCAGAGAGGCCATTGAGATCTGCAAGCGAGGCATAAAAACCATGAACAGAGACAAGGGAGCCTTCATCCTCTCTACCACCTGGACCAGCATCTTGGCGGAGTGAACGGACAGCGGGGGGCGTGACTTGCCTTCATTCTTGTGACAGGTAAGTCACGCCCTCATGGAACATCAGCTGATAAAGACGGGTCACAAGACACCATCATGTGACACTCTGAAGAAGGCGAAAGACTTTCGTATTGTGACATGCTCAAGGCCTAAACACTCATCCGAGCAAATATAAGGTAGATTTTGTTAACCTGCCCGGAGAAAAACATCAACGAAAATAATTTGTATTTGTTTTAACCAGTTGGTGGCGCTACCACTGCGATCAAAAATAAGTTGGCAGCCGTCTTCAGGGCCTGAATATCCTCAAATGTGAAAGATTTCCAGAAGATGGATCATCTGAATCATTTTGCAGGAACTTTTGTTGCCACGGAGAATAATCAGACTCTGCGGCACCGTAATAGCCACGCCCTTTGAAGGAAAGTCATAAAAATAGGGATAGAGTAAGATCAATGTCTTGAGTCTTTTCTAGCCAATTTTCAATCGGATTCGTTAAAAGGGCACCGTGCAGTACGTCAAAATGTAAAAATTTATATTGATTGGCGCAAGGTGTATAACTGAATATAAACATATAGATGTCTTCAGGTACCGACTCTTTATGTACATGTGAAGTTTTGGATTTTTAGCAGCACGTGCAGGAGAGTTATTAAGCATTTTGTCCATTGCGGCGAAGGAAATCTTAAGTGAAAACTTTGAAGCCCCGCCCCCGTCATATAGTATTTCGGAAACAAAAAATTTTAGCCCCAGTGTTTGTCCCAGGTCTTAAGATGCTCCAGACAGAACTTTAAGGCAATCAGATGAAGCCTTTAGGATCAGGGTGCAAAAGAATGACCCCTGTAAACATGCAAAAAAGGGCAAAAGTCGGACTTTCAAAAATTCATAACTCACTTCCTGTTCATATTAGACGTTAAAAAATATAAAATTTTTCGCCATGCCCGATGAGACTGCCAAGTTTGGTGAGTTTTTGTGCATGTTTCGGGGGTCAAAAATGCGATCGAACAATCGGAAAAATAATAATAATAATAATTTCTACAAAAACAATAGGGACTTCGCAGCGGTCGCTGCTCAGGCCCTAATAATAATAATAATAATAATAATAAAAGTAATAATAATTTCTACAAAAACAATAGGGACCTCGACGCGGTCGCTGCTCGGGCCCCAATAATAATTTCTACACAAAGTCCATTGTGGAGACCCGCCCCCTTTTAAGTAAATTCAAAATGGCCGACTTCCTGTAAAACCTAGCTCATTGCTCCAAGAGACTTTTTTGTAGGTCTTGGTCTTATACATACAGTGAACCCTAGCTACTTCGAGGTTCACCTTTCGCGGGTTCAGTGCTTCGCGGGTCTAAAAAATATTCGGGGGCATTGTAGTTTCGCCGAGCGGCACGACGGGGCGCTGGAGCGGTTAGACGGCCGGCGGGCGCCGAAGAAGAGCGTGGGCAAAGAGGAGAGTGGACGAAGAAGAGCACGTTCACCCGGACACGATCGGTGGCGACGTTTCGCGCGGTTCGGACCGTACCAGAGCACCGGCCGGCGTGCGTGGCAGTTAAGCCGTAGAGGAGCACCTTCCCCGGGCACGGGCGGTTCCAAGCGGCCCCTGAGTTTAACCGAATGGAAGCTCCGGAGGAGGAGGGCATGCTCGCGTCACAGTAAGCCGAAGAGGAGCACCTTCCCCGGGCACGGGCGGTTCCAAGCGGCCCCTAAGTTTAACCGAATGGAAGCTCCGGAGGAGGAGGGCATGCTCGCGTCACAGTAAGCCGAAGAGGAGCACCTTCCCCGGGCACGGGCGGTGCCAAGCGGCCCCTAAGTTTAACCGAATGGAAGCTCCGGGGGAGGAGGGCGGGCGTGTGTCACAGTTAAGCCGAATTGGAGCACCTCTTCTGCCCGGGCACGAGCGGAGCGCGAGGCTGTCAGTTATGAATGAATAAATGAATAAATAAATAAAGAATGCCACCTTTCATTTCACAGGGCACACCGGACGGCGTACCAGCAGGTAAAAGTCGGAGTAATTAAATAAATACAAAAAGAATGGTTGGGGAATAAAAAAATAATACGTTTTAATAATAATTTGTTTTTTTTGTTATAACATGAATTTCACTCTCTCTCTCTCTCTCTCCCCCCGTATATATATATATATATATATATATATATATATATATATATATATATATATATTATTATATATATTGTATATTTTTTTTAAGCATTTTTGAAGGTGCGCCGCTACTTCGCGGATTTTCAGTTTTCGCGGGTGGTCTCGGTCCCCATTAACCGCGATAACCGAGGGTTCACTGTACTCCATAAAATTTACAAAAAGCGAGGTGAAACACTCAACCAGGGCTGCTTTTTTGAACATTTCTCGAGGGCCATGGTGAGCCATTTCAAAAAAGCTGCACAACTCACGTATAAAATATTGATAAATTTGCTCGGCCTGATGTGTGTGTAAAGTTTCACGAGTTGTTGTTCATATTTAGAACCTCATAATCAGCGTTGTTTTATTGCCGAACAGTGCAATGCCACTCCCACAACTTTTCATGAAAAAGGACAAATTTCGTATTATGACATCCTCATGGCCCGAAACAGTCATCCGAGCATATATGAGGGCGACCTTGTTGAGTTGCACGGAGAAAAACATCCAAGAAAATAACTTGTATTAGCTATTAGCAGTTGGTGGCGCTACTACTACGATGAAAAATAAGTTGGTAGATGTCTTCAGGGCTTAAGTATCCTCAAATGTGTGCAACTTCGAGAAGATAGGATCATCTGAGTCATGTTGCTGGAGCTTTTGTTGCCACAGAGTACAATCGGACTTTTCAGCACCGTAATAGCCACGCCTTTTGCCAAAACGTCACAAAATTCGGCAGAGAGTAAGATCATTGTCTAGACTCTTTTCTGACTAATTTTCAGTCGGATTCGTCAAAAGGGCACCGTGCAGTACGTGAAAATTAAAATAAAAAAAATTTTTTGATTCCACTTGGCGGCACTGTGTGTATAACAAAATAATAACATTAAGATGTCTTCAGGTCGGGACGTTTTATTTACAGGTGAAGGTTTGGATTTTTAGGAGCATGTGCAGGGGAGTTATTAAGCATTCATTTATTTGTATTAGGTTCATTTTGTCTTCTTATTATTGATATTTGACTGATTCATTAAAAGCAGACAATTATGTTTTAGGATAATTTTTTACCTGACATGTTTTGGCGAGTCTTTCGCCTTCTTCAGAGTGTCGCATGATGGTGTCTTGAGCTGATGTTCCATGAGGGTGTGGCTTACCTGTCAAAAAAATGAAAAAAATCAGAGCAGTAAAAGAACAAGCACAACATGAACATTACAAATCAGCAATCACTGACCACTGCAAAAGGGAAAACCACATCATGGACCGGGAGAAGGGCAGGGTCATCCGCACAGAAGAGAACAAACAACAGCGCTGGATCAGAGAGGCCATTGAGATCTGCAAGCGAGGCATAAAAACCATGAACAGAGACAAGGGAGCCTTCATCCTCTCTACCACCTGGACCAGCATCTTGGCGGAGTGAACGGACAGCGGGGGGCGTGACTTTCCTTCATTCTTGTGACAGGTAAGTCACGCCCTCATGGAACATCAGCTGATAAAGACGGGTCACAAGACACCATCATGTGACACTCTGAAGAAGGCGAAAGACTTTTGTATTGTGACATGCTCAAGGCCTAAACACTCATCCGAGCAAATATAAGGTAGATTTTGTTAACCTGCCCGGAGAAAAACATCAACAAAAATAATTTGTATTTGTTTTAACCAGTTGGTGGCGCTACCACTGCGATCAAAAATAAGTTGGCAGCCGTCTTCAGGGCCTGAATATCCTCAAATGTGAAAAATTTCGAGAAGATGGATCATCTGAATCATTTTGCAGGAACTTTTGTTGCCACGGAGAATAATCAGACTCTGCGGCACCGTAATAGCCACGCCCTTCGAAGGAAAGTCACAAAAATAGGGATAGAGTAAGATCAATGTCTTGAGTCTTTTCTAGCCAATTTTCAATCAGATTTGTTAAAAGGGCACCGTGCAGTACGTCAAAATGTAAAAAATGATATTGATTGGCGCAAGGTGTATAACTGAATATAAACATATAGATGTCTTCAGGTACAGACTCTTTATGTACATGTGAAGTTTTGGATTTTTAGCAGCATGTGCAGGAGAGTTATTAAGCATTTTGTCCATTGCGGCGAAAGAAATCTTAAGTGAAAACTTTGAAGCCCCGCCCCTGTCATATAGTATTTCGGAAACAAAAAATTTTAGCCCCAGTGTTTGTCCCAGGTCTTCAGATGCTACAGACAGAATTTTAAGGCAATCAGATGAAGCCTTTAGGATCAGGGTGCAAAAGAATGACCCCTGTAAACATGCAAAAAAGGGCAAAAGTCGGACTTTCAAAAATTCTTAACTCACTTCCTGTTCATATTAGACGTTAAAATATCAAATTTTTCGCCATGCCCGATGAGACTGCCAAGTTTGGTGAGTTTTTGTGCATGTTTCGGGGGTCAAAAATGCGATCGAACAATCGGAAAAATAATAATAATAATAATTTCTACAAAAACAATAGGGACTTCGCAGCGGTCGCTGCTCAGGCCCTAATAATAATAATAATAATAATATTATTAATAATAAAAGTAATAATATTTTCTACAAAAACAATAGGGACCTCGCAGCCGTCGCAGCTCGGGCCCTAATAACAATTTCTAGAAAAACAATAGGGACCTCGCAGCGGTCACTGCTCGGGCCCTAATAATAATAATAAAAATAATAATAATTTCCACAAAAACAATGGGGACCTCGTAGCGGTCGCTGCTCGGGCCCTAATAATAATTTCTTCAAAAACAATAGGGACCTCGCCGCCGTCGCTGCTCGGGCCCCAATAATAATTTCTACACAAAGTCCATTGTGGTGACCCGCCCCCTTTTAAGTAAATTAAAAATGGCCGACTTCCTGTAAAACCTAGCTCATTGCTCCAAGAGACTTTTTTGTAGGTCTTGGTCTTATACATACAGTGAACCCTCGCTACTTCGCGGTTCACCTTTCGCGGGTTCAGTGCTTCGCGGGTCTAAAAAATATTCGGGGGCATTGTAGTTTCGCCGAGCGGCACGACGGGGCGCTGGAGCAGTTAGACGGCCGGCGTGCGCCGAAGAAGAGCGTGGGCGAAGAGGAGAGTGGACGAAGAAGAGCACGTTCCCCCGGACACGATCGGTGGCGACGTTTCGCGCGGTTTGAACCGTACCAGAGCTCCGGCCGGCGTGCGTGGCAGTTAAGCCGTAGAGGAACACCTTCCCCGGGCACGGGCGGTGCCAAGCGGCCCCTAAGTTTAACCGAATGGAAGCTCCGGAGGAGGAGGGCATGCTCGCGTCACAGTAAGCCGAAGAGGAGCACCTTCCCCGGGCACGGGCGGTTCCAAGCGGCCCCTAAGGTTAACCGAATGGAAGCTCCGGAGGAGGAGGGCATGCTCGCGTCACAGTAAGCCGAAGAGGAGCACCTTCCACGGGCACGGGCGGTTCCAAGCGGCCCCTAAGTTTAACCGAATGGAAGCTCCGGAGGAGGAGGGGATGCTCGCGTCACAGTAAGCCGAAGAGGAGCACCTTCCCCGGGCACGGGCGGTTTCAAGCGGCCCCTAAGTTTAACTGAATGGAAGCTCCGGAGGAGGAGGGTATGCTCGCGTCACAGTAAGCCGAAGAGGAGCACCTTCCCCGGGCACGGGCGGTGCCAAGCGGCCCCTAAGTTTAACCGAATGGAAGTTCCGGGGGAGGAGGGCGGGCGTGTGTCACAGTTAAGCCGAATTGGAGCACCTCTTCCGCCCGGGCACGAGCGGAGCGCGAGGCTGTCAGTTATGAATGAATAAATGAATAAATAAATAAAGAATGCCACCTTTCATTTCACAGGGCACACCGGACGGCGTACCAGCAGGTAAAAGTCGGAGTAATTAAATAAATACAAAAAGAATGGCTGGGGAATTAAAAAATAATATGTTTTAATAATAATTTGTTTTTTTTTGTTGTAACATGAATTTCACTCTCTCTCTCCCCGTATATATATATATATATATATATATATATATATATATATATATATAAATTTGCTCGGCCTGATGTGTGTGTAAAGTTTCACGAGTTGTCGTTCATATTTACAACCTCATAATCAGCGTTGTTTTATTGCCGAACAGTGCAATGCCACTCCCACAACCTTTCACGAAAAAGGACGAATTTCGTATTGTGACATCCTCATGGCCGAAACAGTAATCCGAGCATATATGAGGGCGACCTTGTTGAGTTGCACGGAGAAAAACATCCAAGAAAATAACTTGTATTAGCTTTTACCAGTTGGTGGCGCTACTACTACGATGAAAAATAAGTTGGTAGAAGTCTTCAGGGCTGAAGTATCCTCAAATGTGTACAACTTCGAGAAGATAGGATCATCTGAGTCATGTTGCCGGAGCTTTTGTTGTCACAAAGTACAATCGGACTTTTCAGCACCGTAATAGCCACGCCTTTTGCCAAAACGTCACAAAATTCGGCAGAGAGTAAGATCATTGTCTTGAGTCTTTTCTGACTAATTTTCAGTCGGATTCGTCAGAAGGGCACCGTGCAGTACGTGAAAATTAAAATAAAAACAAATTTTTGATTCCACTTGGCGGCGCTGTGTGTAAAACAAAATAATAACATTAAGATGTCTTCAGGTCGGGACGTTTTATTTACAGGTGAAGGTTTGGATTTTTAGGAGCATGTGCAGGGGAGTTATTAAGCATTCATTTATTTGTATTAGGTTCATTTTGTCTTCTTATTATTGATATTTGACTGATTCATTAAAAGCAGACATTTATGTTTTAGGTTAATTTTTTACCTGACATGTTTCGGCGAGTCTTTCGCCTTCTTCAGAGTGTCGCATGATGGTGTCTTGAGACCAGTCTTTATCAGCTGATGTTCCATGAGGGTGTGACTTACCTGTCAAAAAAATTAAAAAATCAGAGCAGTAAAAGAACAAGCACAACATGAACATTACAAATCAGCAATCACTGACCACTGCAAAAGGGAAAACCACATCATGGACCGGGAGAAGGGCAGGGTCATCCGCACAGAAGAGAACAAACTACAGCGCTGGATCAGAGAGGCCATTGAGATCTGCAAGCGAGGCATAAAAACCATGAACAGAGACAAGGGAGCCTTCATCCTCTCTACCACCTGGAGCAGCGTCTTGGCGGAGTGAATGGACAGCGGGGGGCGTGACTTGCCTTCATTCTTGTGACAGGTAAGGCACGCCTTCATGGAACATCAGCTGATAAAGACAGGTCACAAGACACCATCACAGGGTTCGAAGTTAACTTTAAAAACTGCTTGCCCATAGGGCAAGTGCCACTAAAATTTGCCTTGCCCGAGTGGCCAAATTACTTGCCCAACTTGGGCAAGTGACAATTTTTTTTCTCTTGCCCTGAGTGACTTTTTGTATGACAAAGTGTCTAATTACAAATTGCATGAATTTTTTGTTCGGACAGTTCCCGCCTAGAAAGAATTAAAAATACGTTACAATCATAAGGGTTGCTTATAGAAAAATGTATCATGTATTAACACATTAATTAGGTGTCTGCTGACCCAGGATTATGTTATTGTTATGTTATGTTATATATGAAAGAGAATGTGGAATGACACTGAACGATGGAAGGTGGAAGGATGTGGAAAGATTGTGAATGACATTGAATGATTTGGAATGACACTGAAAGATTTTGAATAATACTGAATGACACTGAATGAAGTAAAACTTTCTGGGAACGGGCCAATTCAAGATAGCTGCCGCACTGTGGGGGAGGCTTTGGTACCAAATTTGGAAAGAGACCCAAACGGTTGGGTCCATTTTATATCAGTGTGGGGGTGAAACGTTGGTCTCGGCGGAGCTGTCTGAATATTGGAGAAGTTAGAAGACAAAGTAAAACAGAACAATTAAAATCACTCTTCAAATACATATTGTTTGGTGGGCAGAGCATGATTTACAGCTCACCATTTTATTGCATGCACCAAGCATGTTATACATTTTTCTGTCCATGGGATGGCGTAGTCAAGAAAAATGAAGCATCTCGAAGCCCATTCGTGTGTGAAGTATTTCCCTGCAGGGCTTGGCTGCTTTATGGGGCTTCATTTTGCCATCACTAGTTTTAGATAGTTTTAATTTTTGAAAGAGCATTTTTGTTTTAGTATTAAGGTAGGCCAGAAATGGAATGAAATGCAGAGATAGAAATGACACAGGAAAAATTTGGCTAGAAGGGCTATAATTTTCATTAAAGCAGAGAAGAAAATAGAAACTACAAAAAACATTGATGTGTACTTGTCCACTTTAAGGTAGAACTGGTTGAAGTGAAATGAGTCACAAGATTGGAAAAATAGGAAATAAAATAGAATTAACATGTTCATTTTTGTGATAAGAAATTTGTGATTAGGTGAAAAGGGGAAAAAAAAGAGAATTACAGGCTTTTCAAATAAAACAACCTAATTTAAATTGGCCAACTTGTAAAATGGAAAAGAAAATTCTAAATTATGCACAGAAAGCATGAACGTGTTGGGCAGAAGGAAGGAAAAAGAAAAGAAAGAAAGGAGGAAGCAGTAAGTCTTGTTACAAAACATTAACTTTTCAGGACGAGTTGTGGTAGCAATGGAGGATCACGTGACGTAAAAAGTCAAACATAAAAGTGTGTGTAGAAGGAGTTCTACATCAACATGCGTTTTACTCATTAGGCCGTGATACACTGACAAAATTGGACTTCAATAGAATTAATAAGCACGGGCGAATTCAAACAAACGTCAAAACTTTAAAGGGGCGCATTGTCAGTGATAAGAAAGAGAAAAGATATTGCCAGACCACTTTTCTGTAAAAACTTTCCTTGGGACGCCTCGGTGACCCCCATTAAATCCCTGACCCTTCATAGATAAAGTTGAGGCCCAGTGCCTCTCAGGGCTGTAATTTATGTGGCAGAGAAAGGTCCAACAAGCCTTGGTAATCTTTAAAACAGTATCGTCATGGCCATGGAATGGGTTGTGTATGTTGGAACTTGTGAAGATACACTACAAGATTGTATCGACAAAGCATCTTAACGCACTACCAAATTATTATAAGCCATTTGAGCAAAACAGTGACTGCAAAAAATGACTTCATTAGCCTGGGTTACTGCAGGAACCAGGGCAAAATGAATTCATTTGCATATTTAGTCACAACAATTTGGATTTCGTGGCAGAGAACCACTTAGAGTGTGATTAAGAGCTTTCACTGCTGCTTTAAGGAATCAAAAAATTACATTCTTTTCCCACCACATTCACATTGCACGCCGGCCTAATTGTCACAGGGACACATTATACTGATAAGTTGCGGTGCATTTCAGCCCAGCGTCATTTTTCCCCCGCATCATCTAGGAGGCGCCACACGACTGTGGAGCCGTCCAAATTATCACCAAACCGCGACTTGACCTTCCTCCCGACTGGAGGAACTCAGACTTGTAACACAGACCAGGTGGGCATTCCAGACTGATAAGAAGTAAAAGTGTTTGAGAACCAAGGTCGCAGCCTGAAATCAAACTGACTTTTATGCGATGGGAGTACTAACATTGTGATACCAACGGATAAGAGATTGTTAGGATAAGCAGGAAGAGCGTAGGCGGGTGTGAGCTAATTAAAATTTGGGGTTTCCCATCTTGTATGAGTTGTATGGTTACAATGTGGACTGACAATCAAGATAAATGTTCATGCGTTCTGTCGACATTGGGCTTTAAAAACCACAACAGGAAAAGAAAAGTTGTGCATAAAGCACGTCTAAAATAGTTATTTGTGAACGCAAAATTCACTTAACAGAAAATGACACAATTACAATTGGAAACTGCCTCGCCTTTATATCGACACAGCGCAGCTAAAAGGGAAAATGAACACACCCCCACACGCAGAAAATCAACTTGACAATTTGATCCCACGCCAGGGAAAAAGGTACCAGTAATTGAACGCACACATTGGGAGAACAAAGGTGCAAACATTGCTGAGGACAGGATCAGCAAATTGGCAGATGGCAAATCCTGGCTGCCTAATTCATTGATTGGAAAAGTAATAAGAGTGACACACGAGCATAACCATGTGTCAAGAGAGGGGTAGTATGATATGAAATTGTTCCCACATACAGACTTTTCAACAAAAAACTTTTTTTTAGACAGTGTTATTTGTTTGAGATGCAATATTGTTTGGTTGTAATTCATATGTTTTCAAAATGGATTAAGTTGTTTCCGACAACATATGTTGATGCTAAAACAGTTGGAAAAAGTGTTGTGTAATCAAATTGTCAGGTTCAATCACCTAAGCATTCACTGAACATAGGCTAAATGAATGGAAGGAAGACAAGAGTTGATCTTTTACTCGCGAGGAGAACGAACGGAGGTGTGCTCAGTTACATCTCCAAATTCGTTCTGGAGCACACTCCGCCGAGCCCTCTATTTTATTAGGGAAGTCCCTAACAATACAATGTATTTGCACTAAGGGATGAAGGGGGGAGCACCAGCAGGAACATGTAAACATCTCAGACACAAGAGGAAAGACAGACATCAATGGCAGTCATCCACTGATTGAAAAGGCAGATATGCCCTTTTAGTGCTCTGGTACTAAAGTCTCAGTCCTTTTGTTTCAGAGGTGTGTCTCAGCACACCTCCTTTGATGTTGCAGACGTTGATCCAGTCTTCAGGCATCCGCTTCTCTGTGAAGTCTTCTCATCCATATGGTCAAACATGGGTCACGCTGTGGAACAATTCTTTTGCAATACTAATAGAGTAAAATATGGGATAAAATACATCTTCAACCTAACACAAATTATCCTGACATTTGGAATTTCAAGAAGTGATTTGAAGTGAAAATTATGCATTTGTGAATGATGTTGTAACAAGTGGGACAGTTGTTGCAAAATTGACTCAAAGCGTCATTGTGCATACAGTCTGCAGGACTTGTGGAACGCACTAATGGGACTGTTAAGGGCAGACTTATCAAGACAATGAGGGAAAAAAAGGAGACAATGACCAGACTGTGTTTCAATCACAGCAATGAGGATAGTGCCAGCCGAAGTTAGGACACTATCCCCTATCGACTCTCAGGTTCATCAGAACCACCAGCGACTGGCACATCAGTCCCAGTCCACATGGGAAACATGTTTTGACCAAAAAAAAAAAAAAAAAAAAAAAAGACGCAATTACTGGTCAGTGTGTTCTGATCCACAGAGAAATCACGTCCGTGTGGGAGACCAACTCTTCTTCAAGGTGCTGAAACGACTTCGTTGGGACAAGTGAATGCTGAGATGGCCCTCGCCAAATGATTGCAGTGACCCCGACGGCAGCAAAGGTCACGGGGCGTGGCAGCTGGATCCACCAGTTGCAGTACAAGCTTCTCCGGTTTCCAGCTAAAGGCCGAGCAACGCGAATCCCTCGAACAGGAGCCCACCTGAGTCACAATATCGGACCACACGCACATCGGAACCGCACAACCAGCCACAGATACGAATGTTGAAGCCACAGAACAAAAAGATTAGATATTGTTTGGAAATTAATGACGTACATAAAGAATTTTAGCCTTGATTGGAGAACATTACTGCATTTACATTTTTAATAAAATGAAACAATTATTGATGTTATGACCACTACGAAGAATTTGAAAGACAATATATCGGGATAATTATGGTTTTCATTTTTGTTATGTGTAGTCTGTTCATGTTGCATTATTCTTATGACAAAGATGATTATTAACTGCATGTTTGTTGCCCAAATGTACCATTACAACCTGATTGATGTTGAGAATGACGAATTCGAACTGGACAATGACAAACTCGAACTGGACACTGAAACCTAAATAACACATGGACCCTTTTGCCCCTGCCCCCACACATGCACACACATACACCACACACGAAGATCCGGGAGGTAAAGACGGCTGTCCCCTCCTACAACGAGGCAAGGGCCTCCATCAAGTCGCCGCAGAGACAAGCTCTGCGTGGAGACAAGCTCTGCGTGGAGACAGTTTTGTTATTTTTCACTAGGTATATTGAAGTTTTTTTATGTTTTATTCCCAAGTGACCAACATACCATGAGAATCTCGTTCCACGCCGGAAGGGAGGAGGGGAATTTTGTCCCTACTGAGGGTTTTCGCCCCTCCACGGATGACCACACTGTTGTATGATTTCATTATGATGATCTGTCTTAAAGCCGTAAGGACATGATTTAAACCCACAAACGGGGGAATGTGAGATGGGATGAGGATATGTAAATAGTTTGTGTATTTCTAATCATGTTTTTATACACTATTTGTATCAGTTATAATTGCGCACACACACACAGACACTCACATTATTGCTTTAGCACACACGCGCACAACTGGAACACACGCACACACTTTAGTTTCGAATTCCTGACTGACTACTGTGGTTGATTGCTTCCTGCCTGCCTGCTAGAATTTCAGACAGACCTCCATTGTCTGCTTAGGTTGCTGATAAAAGACCGAACGGGTGGTAGAGAGTGAGAGAGAGTGCGCGAGATTGAACTGGCAAGACGCCTGCTTCACCTCCTGACTTCCTCTCCCATTCGCGAATGGTCAAAAACAAAACTCTAACTGGTTTGGTCTGGATTTATGCCACCTTCAGTCTAAAAATGGCGTCAGGACGTTTTAAACCTGACAGTTGCCTTGAGATCTCCGAGCTCGAACTGCCCTATTCCCACCTTGATCACAAGCTCCCATGAACCACTTGGACAGGGTTGCCTGTGTCCTTCTCGTTGATGTCCTTTGTGGCTCCATTCCTTTTCAGTGCTCCTAAAACAAAAAAGACAAGAAGTCAACTTAGTAAAGCTATTTAATGATTGTGAAACCTTATGGGACATGCTGAAATGTCTTCACACCACAATCCCTTAAAAAAAAAAAATATATATATATATATATTACCGTATAGAACATCAGAAAAAGGCAGGTCTCGGCGCTTGTTCTTGCTACGATGTCCAAAGAGATTGTACTTCAGAGACAGAGGATTTGTCATGATGAACGCCATCATTGTTCTGACACTATCGTCCAATCCACCAATACCTGCAACCATTATAACATGGGTGTCACTCGATCCAGATAATCATCACACACTTAAAAATATTTTGGCAGTTAAACTGGGTATGATAAACGTCACAGGAAAGGAATTGTCGATTAAGTGAACAGCTTCGGTAACGCCATATACACTCAAAGGGCAAGAGCCCAACATTCTACCAAAATGATTATGATTAGGGAGGTAACGATTCACTCTAGCCCCGATTCGATTTTTGATTTTCAGTTCCCGATTTCGATTCGATATTTTAATTGTTTTAAGTTGCTGCCACGTTTGTCTCTGTGCGCTCGTGTGATGCTGCAGCGATCCACAAACAAAATATGTCTATACGTCTTGTGCATTTTGAATGGAACCAAAAAACAATACACGATGCCAAATTGTACTATTATTATGAAACTGCCTATGAGTAGTAAAAGAAATACTTGTAAAAATATTTCACATTTTTAGAGCCCCAATACATTCTTTTAAATATAGAAGGGACTGAAATCATGTGAAAATTGAGTCTTTTTCTCAGTTTCCGACTTGGGGTGAACACATTCGGCTTATCATAGTTGCAGTTGACCATCTTGAACTCTGAAGTCTTTCAACTCGGCCTTCCGAATCAGGGTTTTAGAGGTGGGGCTATTTAGTGATACAGTAGGATGGTTTGATCTCTGTAGCTCCAGAATCAGGAATGTACTGGGACTGGGGTTCCTACTTGGGTTTAGGGTACCTAATTTTATATTTCAAGAAATTAAATAATTATTTATAATTTTGAAGATAATACATTAAAATTTCATCATTTTCATACCTGCATTAGATCCTGCAGTAGACTCACAGACTCAACACGTTGGACGTACTCAAGGACCTTCTGCAGCGCCTCTCTTGGTTAGGAAGCTTTTTCTCTGTGACAATCCATGGGGAGGTGTAGATGGTACTTCGTCATCACAGGCTTCAGACTCGTCACTTGAGAAAACATCCCTGCAATGGATGCATAGACACTTGGGCATGAATGTCATTTAACAACAAAAGCTAGAACAAAAAGCTTTGCATTTAAAAGAATACATCTGTGATGGGGAAGCCAGGTTAAAGTGTTAATTTTATAATTATGTAATTAGCTGCAGGTTAGTCTAGTGAAGGTGTAATCACTTCTATTTTGGAGCATAGCTTTTGCTCTGTCCAATCATTGCCTCACCGGCTGAAACCCACATTCGGGTATTTTACAAACCAAAAACTTAAATACCTGTACAGCTCTCATTTTTAACTTATTTTCTATAACCTTTACCCACAAAATTTGAATATTCAAAATAAAAGTACACAAAGAAGTCACAATTTTTCCACATTAGTTACTTACGTAGTTCCTCTCAAATGCAGCTCAACACTGCATTGAATTAGAGCTTGATAAGCCTAAACACAAAACATACAAAGCACATTGTGGCATGATTCTGAATGAGCCAATCTAGCATTTCAACATCTGTTCAACTGTTGGAACTATTATCTGACTCTATTAACCAACATTCATCCAACAATTATGCGCGCTCGTTTTGGACACTGCATTGAATTAGAGCTTGATAAACCCACACACAAAACATACAAAGCACATTGTGGCATGATTCTGAATGAGCCAATCTAGCATTTCAATATCTGTTCAACTTTCATCTTGAATTTCTATTATTTAAATAACAGGCAACATTCAACAGTTAATATGTTTTGCTTTACTTACCCAAATCAAACACATCACAAAAAAGCCTTAAATGAGCTAGTGGAGTAGATTGTATTAATTTGAGTGAAAGCTTAAGTCTTTTGGAGAATTTTGGAGAGAGATCGAGGGACACTGTGTTTAGCGTCGTAGGCCCAATGCTAACAATATGTAGCTCGTTGTAAAGGTCCTCATAAAAATAAATAAAACACACAACGCTTATCAGTATTATTAAAAGGGTGATTATAATGTACTTAAGTTTTCCCCAAAATAATTCGAGTACGTACGTTGTTGATATACCCTCTGTGTTCTCGTCACTTATCATTTTAGCATACTGTGTTTTAGCTAACGCACCAAGCAGTTTTCCAACACAGGCAACCTTGAAAAATTACAAAACACATTGTAAAGTAAGTCTAAAAAATGAGAGCCAGACATTTACCCAAGATTAATTAATTAATTCAATTATCGTTCGGGACTCACCGTGCTTTCAGCTCTTCTGCCGCACCTCAAAGACCGCGTAGCTTGCATTCGCTCCTTTTCTCACAGTTTGAATATGCTGCCTTCAAAAGAATCTGTAATTTTGACAACTCCGAATTGAATCTACAAAAATCAAGCAATAAGGTAGAAATAACTTCAAATATACTTTGAATAAAGATCTTTCACAGCATACAGAATTAATAAAATAACATTAATTAATAATGTTGATTTTGTTTATTTAAAAAAAAGTAACTGTGTTGACTGTTGGATGTGGCTGACAATGCTGGACCTGCCTTGTCAAATAGTTCATAGATGACAATCTTAGCTGTCTGGTATATTATAAAATGTTATCTTGTCCCTTAAGGGTTATTAAGTCACAGTTGGGGGTACATGTAAATTCACAAAATATAACGTCCAGCCTTGTTAAATTTAGCATAGATAAATACATGAATTTAATTTTAATAAATCAATCAATCCTCTGTACTGCTTCTTGTCCTCACAAGGGTCCCCGGGAGTGCTGGAGCCTATCCCAGCTGTCTTCGGGCAGTCGACAGGGTACACCCTGAACTGGTTGCCAGTCAATCGCAGGGCACACAGAGACAAGCAACCATCCGCTCTCACACTCAGACCTTGGACCAGTGACCAATCAACCTATCATGGATGTTTTTGGAAAGTGGGAGGAAACCGGCGAAAACCCTAGCAGGCACAGGGAGAACCTTGCACTTCTGTACTGTGATGCGGACTTGCTAACCAGTCCGCCACCGTGCCGCTTGTTCTAAAGAGTCCCAGAAAATAAAAACACCCGTCCATTAGTCAAAAGCGGAAAAAGTCCAACAACAACCCGACCATAATTTGCATTGTTCCATAAGTTAAATCAATGTCAAACCTAATAAAAGCTGACTTCTGGTCCTCAAAAATCCTACACTTATTTTAGTCCTTTCACAATCTCGCAGCATAGGCTCCATGGCCATGTCTCTATCGTTTTGGCATCCATTGAATAGTTCTACTGAGAATAGTCTTCGGGTGGTTACTATTAGCATAGCATGCATTAAATATCAAAAAGGCTCCAGAACAAATTTTCAAACCCATGCCCGCTTAGCTCATCTATAACCCATAACAGGACCCAGACATGGTTGACCAGCTCTAACCTATGCCCACTTATCCCACACATAACCCAAACAGGACCGATAAATGGTGACCACTTCTAACCCATGCCCACTTAGCCCACACATAACCCAAATAGGACCCAGACATGGTTGACCAGCTCTAACCCATGCCCACTTGGCCCATATACAGCCCATATGAGACCCTCACATGGTTGACCAGTTCTAACCCATGCCCACTTAGCCCACACATAACCCAAATAGGACCTATAAATGGTTTCAGTAGTAGATTCAGTAGTTTTTATCATTACAGCATTTTCCCCTCTGTATAATGGACAGACATTAGGAGTCTTTCCTTACACTTAGATACGTTTATACTGTGTATATTTGCATGCTTTTTATGAATGTCTGCTGCTAATGTTATACATTAACGGCTACATTACGCCGCCGACTCTGTGTGAGCTATATCTTTGCTGCTGTAACACCTCAAATTTCCCCATTGTGGGACTAATAAAGGACATCTTTATCTTTATCTTTACCAGTTCTAACCCATGCCCACTTAGCCCATACACAACCCGTATTGCACCCACAACATTTGCCCAGTTTAAGCCCATGCCCACCAATCCCAGATGGCGCCCACATGGAACCCTGTACCATTGCCCACTTCTAGCCCATTCCCACTTGGTACCCAGGAATCCCGCATTTACCCCATTTGGGGCCCAGTTGGACATGTTGGCTGGGTACAGTACTTTTATTCTTGCAGTATTTTTATCATTGCAGTATTTTCAATCATTCAGTATTTTTTTTTATCATTGCAGCGTTTTTATTTATTTCCCCTCTGAACCATAGACAGGCATTAGGAGTGTTTCCTTACACTTGTATATGTTGTGGGCTGTAAGTGTGTATATACATGGGGATCTGTGTATATACGTATATACTGTGTATATTTGCATGCTTTTTATGAATGCCTGCTGCCAATGTTATACATTAACGGCTACATTACGTCGGTGCCACTGTGTGATGTATATCTTTGCTGCTGTAACACTGCAAATGTCCCCGTTATGGGACAATTAAAAGACATCTTTATCTTTAGAAATTGAAGATTCACTTGCGAGGCCATTTTCAACACGGACCTTTCAAGAGAAGCTATATCGTCCAACACTCGGTCAGTGCTGTCTAAGTGCTTTTCTGTATATTGTTTGTCCACCCGTGGTGTCATAAATTATGGTATTATGAGGGGGATTTATTCAAGTAGGACGAAGTAGGACTTCATTGAAGGCCCAGGTGTGAAATGCATGGCCCTCCACTGGTTCAAATAATATCTAAAACTAAATTACCAGTTACATGTGCAATTTCAATATTCAACAATTATCTCAACAAAAAAGGACAATCTGAATTTTTTTTAAATGCACAATAAAACAGAAAAGCCATTTCCGGGTATTTTACAATTCAGTCTTCATTGGGGAAAAAACATTCAACAATTTGCTTTTCTTATTTAATACATAGTTCAGCACAGCAGGTGGCGGACAAGCACCTTAAAACGTCATTCGCCTACACAAGGAAGAAGAACATGCCCGAGGCGCTCCCGTGTCCTCGTCTTTCGGTCAACCTGAGAATAATGTTCTTGAGGATTAAAGTTTATAAATGTAAGTATGATGTGATTTTTTATTTTATTTTATGTTGTTGAACAGTGTTTTTGTTTATTTTATAATTTCGTCATTAAAAGGCTGTGGCGGTTGGAGAGTCAGCTTCGTGTTAGGGCGTGTTAAAGATCCCGATACCCACACTACACCCTCATTGAAGTATATACGAGTAAAATTATTCGAGCGCGCAGCCAAAGTATATTGTTCACTATTATTTGCGGACTTAACCAAAATCCCATTGAACTGGCGATGTTCGGTGGAATTCTTGTGCCCATGCTGAAAAAAATTATACACACAGCGCCGCCAAGTGGAATCAAAAATTTTTTTTAATTTTAATTTTCACGTACTGCACGGTGCCCTTTTGACGAATCCGACTGAAAATTAGTCAGAGAAGACTCACTTACTCTCTGCCGAATTTTGTGACGTTTTGGCAAAAGGCGTGGCTATTACGGTGCTGAAAAGTCCGATTGTACTCTGTGGCAACAAAAGCTCCGGCAACATTACTCAGATGATACTATCTTCTCGAAGTTGTACACATTTGAGGATACTTCAGCCCTGAAGACATCCACCAACTTATTTTTCATCGTAGTAGTAGCGCCACCAACTGGTAAAAGCTAATACAAGTTATTTTTTTGGATGTTTTTCTCCGTGCAACTCAACAAGGTCGCCCTCATATATGCTCGGATGACTGTTTCGGCCATGAGGATGTCACAATACGAAATTCATCCTTTTTCGTGAAAAGTTGTGGGCAATAAAACAACGCTGATTATGAGGTTCTAAATATGAACGACAACTCGTGAAACTTTACACACACATCAGGCAGAGCAAATTTATCAATATTTTATACGTTAGTTGTGCAGCTATTTTGAAATGGCTCGCCATGGCCCTCGAGAAATGTTAAAAAAAGCAGCCCTGGTTGAGTGTTTCACCTCGCTTTTTGTAAATTTTATGGAGTACAGTGAACCCTCGGTTATCGCGGTTAATGGGGACCGAGACCACCCGCGAAAACTGAAAATCCGCGAAGTAGCGGCGCACCTTCAAAAATGCTTAAAAAAAAATACAATATATATAATAAATATATATATATATATATACGGGGAGAGAGAGAGAGAGTGAAATTCATGTTAGAACAAAAAAAACAAATTATTATTAAAACGTATTATTTTTTTATTCCCCAGCCATTCTTTTTGTATTTATTTAATTACTCAGACTTTTACCTGCTGGTACGCCGTCTGGTGTGCCCTGTGAAATGAAAGGTGCCATTCTTTATTTATTTATTTATTTATTCATTTATTCATTCATAACTGACAGCTTCGCGCTCCGCTCGTGCCCGGGCGGAAGAGGTGCTCCAATTCGGCTTAACTGTGACACACGCCCACCCTCCTCCCCCGGAGCTTCCATTCGGTTAAACTTAGGGGCCGCTTGGCACCGCCCGTGCCCGGGGAAGGTGCTCCTCTTCGGCTTACTGTGACGCGAGCATGCCCTCCTCCTCCGGAGCTTCCATTCGGTTAAACTTAGGGGCCGCTTGGAACCGCCCGTGGCCGGGGAAGGTGCTCCTCTTCGGCTTACTGTGACGCGAGCATGCCCTCCTCCTCCGGAGCTTCCATTCGGTTAAACTTAGGGGCCGCTTGGAACCGCCCGTGCCCGGGGAAGGTGCTCCTCTTCGGCTTACTGTGACGCGAGCATGCCCTCCTCCTCCGGAGCTTCCATTCGGTTAAACTTAGGGGCCGCTTGGCACCGCCCGTGCCCGGGGAAGGTGCTCCTCTACGGCTTAACTGCCACGCGAGCATGCCCTCCTCCTCCGGAGCTTCCAATCGGTTAAACTTAGGGGCCGCTTGGCACCGCCCGTGCCCGGGGAAGGTGCTCCTCTACGGCTTAACTGCCACGCACGCCGGCCGGAGCTCTGGTACTGTCCGAACCGCGCGAAACGTCGCCACCGATCGTGTCCGGGGGAACGTGCTCTTCTTCGTCCACTCTCCTCTTCGCCCACGCTCTTCTTTGGTGCACGCCGGCCGTCTAACCGCTCCAGCGCCCCGTCGTGCCGCTCGGCGAAACTACAATGCCCCCGAATATTTTTTAGACCCGCGAAGCACTGAACCCGCGAAAGGTGAACCGCCAAGTAGCGAGGGTTCACTGTATGTATAAGACCAAGACCTACAAAAAAGACTCTTGGAGCAATGAGCTAGGTTTTACAGGAAGTCGGCCATTTTGAATTTACTTAAAAGGGGGCGGGTCACCACAATGGACTTTGTGTAGAAATTATTATTGGGGCCCGAGCAGCGACCGCGGCGAGGTCCCTATTGTTTTTGTAGAAATTATTATTAGGGCCCGAGCAGCGACCGCTACGAGGTCCCCATTGTTTTTGTGGAAATTATTATTATTATTATTATTAGGGCCCGAGCAGTGACCTGTTTATTTTTTTTAAGCATTTTTGAAGGTGCGCCGCTACTTCGCGGATTTTCAGTTTTCGCGGGTGGTCTCGGTCCCCATTAACCGCGATAACCGAGGGTTCACTGTACTCCATAAAATTTACAAAAAGCGAGGTGAAACACTCAACCAGAGCTGCTTTTTTTAACATTTCTCGAGGGCCATGGCGAGCCATTTCAAAAAAGCTGCACAACTAACGTATAAAATATTGATAAATTTGCTCGGCCTGATGTGTGTGTAAAGTTTTACAAGTTGTCGTTCATATTTAGAACCTCATAATCAGCTTTGTTTTGTTGCCGAACAGTGCAATGCCACTCCCACAACTTTTCATGAAAAAGGACGAATTTCGTATTGTGACATCCTCATGGCCGAAACAGTCATCCGAGCATATATGAGGGCGACCTTGTTGAGTTGCACGGAGAAAAACATCCAAGAAAATAACTTGTATTAGCTTTTACCAGTTGGTGGCGCTACTACTACGATGTAAAATAAGTTGGTAGATGTCTTCAGGGCTGAAGTATCCTCAAATGTGTACAACTTCGAGAAGATAGGATCATCTGAGTCATGTTGCCGGAGCTTTTGTTGCCACAGAGTACAATCGGACTTTTCAGCACCTTAATAGCCACGCCTTTTGCCAAAACGTCACAAAATTCGGCAGAGAGTAAGATCATTGTCTTGAATCTTTTCTGACTCATTTTCAGTCGGATTCGTCAAAAGGGCACCGTGCAGTACGTGAAAATTAAAATAAAAACAAATTTTTGATTCCACTTGGCGGCACTGTGTGTATAACAAAATAATAACATTAAGATGTCTTCAGGTCGGGACGTTTTATTTACAGGTGAAGGTTTGGATTTTTAGGAGCATGTGCAGGGGAGTTATTAAGCATTCATTTATTTGTATTAGGTTCATTTTGTCTTCTTATTATTGATATTTGACTGATTCATTAAAAGCAGACAATTATGTTTTAGGTTAATTTTTTACCTGACATGTTTCGGCGAGTCTTTCGCCTTCTTCAGAGTGTCGCATGATGGTGTCTTGAGCTGATGTTCCATGAGGGTGTGACTTACCTGTCAAAACAATGAAAAAATCAGAGCAGTAAAAGAACAAGCACAACATGAACATTACAAATCAGCAATCACTGACCACTGCAAAAGGGAAAACCACATCATGGACCGGGAGAAGGGCAGGGTCATCCGCACAGAAGAGAACAAACAACAGCGCTGGATCAGAGAGGCCATTGAGATCTGCAAGCGAGGCATAAAAACCATGAACAGAGACAAGGGAGCCTTCATCCTCTCTACCACCTGGACCAGCATCTTGGCGGAGTGAACGGACAGCGGGGGGCGTGACTTGCCTTCATTCTTGTGACAGGTAAGTCACGCCCTCATGGAACATCAGCTGATAAAGACGGGTCACAAGACAGCATCATGTGACACTCTGAAGAAGGCGAAAGACTTTCGTATTGTGACATGCTCAAGGCCTAAACACTCATCCGAGCAAATATAAGGTAGATTTTGTTCACCTGCCCGGAGAAAAACATCAACGAAAATAATTTGTATTTGTTTTAACCAGTTGGTAGCACTACCACTGCGATCAAAAATAAGTTGGCAGCCGTCTTCAGGGCCTGAATATCCTCAAATGTGAAAGATTTCCAGAAGATGGATCATCTGAATCATTTTGCAGGAACTTTTGTTGCCACGGAGAATAATCAGACTCTGCGGCACCGTAATAGCCACGCCCTTTGAAGGAAAGTCGTAAAAATAGGGATAGAGTAAGATCAATGTCTTGAGTCTTTTCTAGCCAATTTTCAATCGGATTCGTTAAAAGGGCACCGAGCAGTACGTCAAAATGTAAAAATTGATATTGATTGGCGCAAGGTGTATAACTGAATATAAACATATAGATGTCTTCAGGTACCGACTCTTTATGTACATGTGAAGTTTTGGATTTTTAGCAGCATGTGCAGGAGAGTTATTAAGCATTTTGTCCATTGCGGCGAAGGAAATCTTAAGTGAAAACTTTGAAGCCCCGCCCCCGTCATATAGTATTTCGGAAACAAAAAATTTTAGCCCCAGTGTTTGTCCCAGGTCTTAAGATGCTCCAGACAGAACTTTAAGGCAATCAGATGAAGCCTTTAGGATCAGGGTGCAAAAGAATGACCCCTGTAAACATGCAAAAAAGGGCAAAAGTCGGACTTTCAAAAATTCATAACTCACTTCCTGTTCATATTAGACGTTAAAAAATATAAAATTTTTCGCCATGCCCGATGAGACTGCCAAGTTTGGTGAGTTTTTGTGCATGTTTCGGGGGTCAAAAATGCGATCGAACAATCGGAAAAATAATAATAATACTAATTTCTACAAAAACAATAGGGAATTCGCAGCGGTCGCTGCTCAGGCCCTAATAATAATAATAATAATAATAATAATAATAAAAGTAATAATATTTTCGACAAAAACAATAGGGACCTCGCCGTGGTCGCTGCTCGGGCCCCAATAATAATTTCTACACAAAGTCCATTGTGGTGACCCGCCCCCTTTTAAGTAAATTCAAAATGGCCGACTTCCTGTAAAACCTAGCTCATTGCTCCAAGAGACTTTTTTGTAGGTCTTGGTCTTATACATACAGTGAACCCTCGCTACTTCGCGGTTCACCTTTCGCGGGTTCAGTGCTTCGCGGGTCTAAAAAATATTCGGGGGCATTGTAGTTTCGCCAAGCGGCACGACGGGGCGCTGGAGCGGTTAGACGGCCGGCGTGCGCCGAAGAAGAGCGTGGGCGAAGAGGAGAGTGGACGAAGAAGAGCACGTTCCCCCGGACACGATCGGTGGCGACGTTTCGCGCGGTTCGGACCGTACCAGAGCTCCGGCCGGCGTGCGTGGCAGTTAAGCCGTAGAGGAGCACCTTCCCCGGGCACGGGCGGTGCCAAGCGGCCCCTAAGTTTAACCGAATGGAAGCTCCGGAGGAGGAGGGCATGTTCGCGTCACAGTAAGCCGAAGAGGAGCACCTTCCCCGGGCACGGGCGGTTCCAAGCGGCCCCTAAGTTTAACCGAATGGAAGCTCCGGAGGAGGAGGGCATGCTCGCGTCACAGTAAGCCGAAGAGAAGCCCCTTCCCCGGGCACGGGCGGTTCCAAGCGGCCCCTAAGTTTAACCGAATGGAAGCTCCGGAGGAGGAGGGCATGCTCGCGTCACAGTAAGCCGAAGAGGAGCACCTTCCCCGGGCACGGCGGTGCCAAGCGGCCCCTAAGTTTAACCGAATGGAAGCTCCGGGGGAGGAGGGCGGGCGTGTGTCACAGTTAAGCCGAATTGGAGCACCTCTTCTGCCCGGGCACGAGCGGAGCGCGAGGCTGTCAGTTATGAATGAATAAATGAATAAATAAATAAAGAATGCCACCTTTCATTTCACAGGGCACACCGGACGGCGTACCAGCAGGTAAAAGTCGGAGTAATTAAATAAATACAAAAAGAATGGCTGGGGAATAAAAAAATAATACGTTTTAATAATAATTTGGTTTTTTTGTTATAACATGAATTTCACTCTCTCTCTCTCTCTCCCCCCGTATATATATATATATATATATATATATATATATATATATATATATATATATTATATATTTATTATATATATTGTATTTTTTTTTAAGCATTTTTGAAGGTGCGCCGCTACTTCGCGGATTTTCAGTTTTCGCGGGTGGTCTCGGTCCCCATTAACCGCGATAACCGAGGGTTCACTGTACTCCATAAAATTTACAAAAAGCGAGGTGAAACACTCAACCAGAGCTGCTTTTTTTTTAACATTTCTCGAGGGCCATGGCGAGCCATTTAAAAAAAGCTGCACAACTAACGTATAAAATATTGATAAATTTGCTCGGCCTGATGTGTGTGTAAAGTTTTACGAGTTGTCGTTCATATTTAGAACCTCATAATCAGCTTTGTTTTATTGCCGAACAGTGCAATGCCACTCCCACAACTTTTCACGAAAAATCACGAATTTCGTATTGTGACATCCTCATGGCCGAAACAGTCATCCGAGCATATATGAGGGCGACCTTGTTGAGTTGCACGGAGAAAAACATCCAAGAAAATAACTTGTATTAGCTTTTACCAGTTGGTGGCGCTACTACTACGATGTAAAATAAGTTGGTAGATGTCTTCAGGGCTGAAGTATCCTCAAATGTGTACAACTTCGAGAAGATAGGATCATCTGAGTCATGTTGCCGGAGCTTTTGTTGCCACAGAGTACAATCGGACTTTTCAGCACCTTAATAGCCACGCCTTTTGCCAAAACGTCACAAAATTCGGCAGAGAGTAAGATCATTGTCTTGAGTCTATTCTGACTAATTTTCAGTCGGATTCGTCAAAAGGGCACCGTGCAGTACGTGAAAATTAAAATAAAAACAAATTTTTGATTCCACTTGGCGGCACTGTGTGTATAACAAAATAATAACATTAAGATGTCTTCAGGTCGGGACGTTTTATTTACAGGTGAAGGTTTGGATTTTTAGGAGCATGTGCAGGGGAGTTATTAAGCATTCATTTATTTGTATTAGGTTCATTTTGTCTTCTTATTATTGATATTTGACTGATTCATTAAAAGCAGACAATTATGTTTTAGGTTAATTTTTTACCTGACATGTTTCGGCGAGTCTTTCGCCTTCTTCAGAGTGTCGCATGATGGTGTCTTGAGACCCGTCTTTATCAGCTGATGTTCCATGAGGGTGTGACTTACCTGTCAAAAAAATGAAAAATCAGAGCAGTAAAAGAACAAGCACAACATGAACATTACAAATCAGCAATCACTGACCACTGCAAAAGCGAAAACCACATCATGGACCGGGAGAAGGGCAGGGTCATCCGCACCGAAGAGAACAAACAACAGCGCTGGATCAGAGAGGCCATTGAGATCTGCAAGCGAGGCATAAAAACCATGAACAGAGACAAGGGAGCCTTCATCCTCTCTACCACCTGGAGCAGCATTTTGGCGGAGTGAACGGACAGCGGGGGGCGTGACTTGCCTTCATTCTTGTGACAGGTAAGTCACGCCCTCATGGAACATCAGCTGATAAAGACGGGTCACAAGACACCATCATGTGACACTCTGAAGAAGGCGAAAGACTTTCGTATTGTGACATGCTCAAGGCCTAAACACTCATCCGAGCAAATATAAGGTAGATTTTGTTCACCTGCCCGGAGAAAAACATCAACGAAAATAATTTGTATTTGTTTTAACCAGTTGGTGGCGCTACCACTGCGATCAAAAATAAGTTGGCAGCCGTCTTCAGGGCCTGAATATCCTCAAATGTGAAAGATTTCCAGAAGATGGATCATCTGAATCATTTTGCAGGAACTTTTTTTGCCACGGAGAATAATCAGACTCTGCGGCACCGTAATAGCCACGCCCTTTGAAGGAAAGTCATAAAAATAGGGATAGAGTAAGATCAATGTCTTGAGTCTTTTCTAGCCAATTTTCAATCGGATTCGTTAAAAGGGCACCGTGCAGTACGTCAAAATGTAAAAAATGATATTGATTGGCGCAAGGTGTATAACTGAATATAAACTTATAGATGTCTTCAGGTACAGACTCTTTATGTACATGTGAAGTTTTGGATATTTAGCAGCATGTGCAGGAGAGTTATTAAGCATTTTGTCCATTGCGGCGAAGGAAATCTTAAGTGAAAACTTTGAAGCCCCGCCCCCGTCATATAGTATTTCGGAAACAAAAAATTTTAGCCCCAGTTGTTTGTCCCAGGTCTTCAGATGCTACAGACAGAATTTTAAGGCAATCAGATGAAGCCTTTAGGATCAGGGTGCAAAAGAATGACCCCTGTAAACATGCAAAAAAGGGCAAAAGTCGGACTTTCAAAAATTCATAACTCACTTCCTGTTCATATTAGACGTTAAAATATCAAATTTTTCGCCATGCCCGATGAGACTGCCAAGTTTGGTGAGTTTTTGTGCATGTTTCGGGGGTCAAAAATGCGATCGAACAATCGGAAAAATAATAATAATAATAATTTCTACAAAAACAATAGGGACTTCGCAGCGGTCGCTGCTCAGGCCCTAATAATAATAATAATAATAATAATAAAAGTAATAATGTTTTCTACAAAAACAATAGGGACCTCGCCGCGGTCGCTGCTCGGGCCCCAATAATAATTTCTACACAAAGTCCATTGTGGTGACCCGCCCCCTTTTAAGTAAATTCAAAATGGCCGACTTCCTGTAAAACCTAGCTCATTGCTCCAAGAGACTTTTTTGTAGGTCTTGGTCTTATACATACAGTGAACCCTCGCTACTTCGCGGTTCACCTTTCGCGGGTTCAGTGCTTCGCGGGTCTAAAAAATATTCTGGGGCATTGTAGTTTCGCCGAGCGGCACGACGGGTCGCTGGAGAGATTAGACGGCCGGCGTGCGCCGAAGAAGAGCGTGGGCGAAGAGGAGAGTGGACGAAGAAGAGCACGTTCCCCCGGACACGATCGGTGGCGACGTTTCGCGCGGTTCGGACCGTACCAGAGCTCCGGCCGGCGTGCGTGGCAGTTAAGCCGTAGAGGAGCACCTTCCCCGGGCACGGGCGGTTCCAAGCGGCCCCTAAGTTTAACCGAATGGAAGCTCCGGAGGAGGAGGGCATGCTCACGTCACAGTAAGCCGAAGAGGAGCACCTTCCCCGGGCACGGGCGGTGCCAAGCGGCCCCTAAGTTTAACCGAATGGAAGCTCCGGGGGAGGAGGGCGGGCGTGTGTCACAGTTAAGCCAAATTGGAGCACCTCTTCTGCCCGGGCACGAGCGGAGCGCGAGGCTGTCAGTTATGAATGAATAAATGAATAAATAAATAAAGAATGCCACCTTTCATTTCACAGGGCACACCGGACGGCGTACCAGCAGGTAAAAGTCGGAGTAATTAAATAAATACAAAAAGAATGGCTGGGGAATAAAAAAATAATACGTTTTAATAATAATTTGGTTTTTTTGTTATAACATGAATTTCACTCTCTCTCTCCCCGTATATATATATATATATATATTTATTATATATATTGTATATTTTTTTTAAGCATTTTTGAAGGTGCGCCGCTACTTCGCGGATTTTCAGTTTTCGCGGGTGGTCTCGGTCCCCATTAACCGCGATAACCGAGGGTTCACTGTACTCCATAAAATTTACAAAAAGCGAGGTGAAACACTCAACCAGAGCTGCTTTTTTTAACATTTCTCGAGGGCCATGGCGAGCCATTTCAAAAAAGCTGCACAACTAACGTATAAAATATTGATAAATTTGCTCGGCCTGATGTGTGTGTAAAGTTTTACGAGTTGTCGTTCATATTTAGAACCTAATAATCAGCTTTGTTTTATTGCCGAACAGTGCAATGCCACTCCCACAACTTTTCACGAAAAAGGACGAATTTCGTATTGTGACATCCTCATGGCCGAAACAGTCATCCGAGCATATATGAGGGCGACCTTGTTGAGTTGCACGGAGAAAAACATCCAAGAAAATAACTTGTATTAGCTTTTACCAGTTGGTGGCGCTACTACTACGATGTAAAATAAGTTGGTAGATGTCTTCAGGGCTGAAGTATCCTCAAATGTGTACAATTCGAGAAGATAGGATCATCTGAGTCATGTTGCCGGAGCTTTTGTTGCCACAGAGTACAATCGGACTTTTCAGCACCTTAATAGCCACGCCTTTTGCCAAAACGTCACAAAATTCGGCAGAGAGTAAGATCATTGTCTTGAGTCTTTTCTGACTAATTTTCAGTCGGATTCGTCAAAAGGGCACCGTGCAGTACGTGAAAATTAAAATAAAAACAAATTTTTGATTCCACTTGGCGGCACTGTGTGTATAACAAAATAATAACATTACGATGTCTTCAGGTCGGGACGTTTTATTTACAGGTGAAGGTTTGGATTTTTAGGAGCATGTGCAGGGGAGTTATTAAGCATTCATTTATTTGTATTAGGTTCATTTTGTCTTCTTATTATTGATATTTGACTGATTCATTAAAAGCAGACAATTATGTTTTAGGTTAATTTTTTACCTGACATGTTTCGGCGAGTCTTTCGCCTTCTTCAGAGTGTCGCATGATGGTGTCTTGAGCTGATGTTCCATGAGGGTGTGACTTACCTGTCAAAAAAATGAAAAAAATCAGAGCAGTAAAAGAACAAGCACAACATGAACATTACAAATCAGCAATCACTGACCACTGCAAAAGGGAAAACCACATCATGGACCGGGAGAAGGGCAGGGTCATCCGCACAGAAGAGAACAAACAACAGCGCTGGATCAGAGAGGCCATTGAGATCTGCAAGCGAGGCATAAAAACCATGAACAGAGACAAGGGAGCCTTCATCCTCTCTACCACCTGGACCAGCATCTTGGCGGAGTGAACGGACAGCGGGGGGCGTGACTTGCCTTCATTCTTGTGACAGGTAAGTCACGCCCTCATGGAACATCAGCTGATAAAGACGGGTCACAAGACACCATCATGTGACACTCTGAAGAAGGCGAAAGACTTTCATATTGTGACATGCTCAAGGCCTAAACACTCATCCGAGCAAATATAAGGTAGATTTTGTTAACATGCCCGGAGAAATACATCAACGAAAATAATTTGTATTTGTTTTAACCAGTTGGTGGCGCTACCACTGCGATCAAAAATAAGTTGGCAGCCGTCTTCAGGGCCTGAATATCCTCAAATGTGAAAAACTTCGAGAAGATGGATCATCTGAATCATTTTGCAGGAACTTTTGTTGCCACGGAGAATAATCAGACTCTGCGGCACCGTAATAGCCACGCCCTTCGAAGGAAAGTCACAAAAATAGGGATAGAGTAAGATCAATGTCTTGAGTCTTTTCTAGCCAATTTTCAATCAGATCCGTTAAAAGGGCACCGTGCAGTACGTCAAAATGTAAAAAATGATATTGATTGGCGCAAGGTGTATAACTGAATATAAACATATAGATGTCTTCAGGTACAGACTCTTTATGTACATGTGAAGTTTTGGATTTTTAGCAGCATGTGCAGGAGAGTTATTAAGCATTTTGTCCATTGCGGCGAAGGAAATCTTAAGTGAAAACTTTGATGCCCCGCCCCCGTCATATAGTATTTCGGAAACAAAAAATTTTAGCCCCAGTGTTTGTGCCAGGTCTTCAGATGCTACAGACAGAATTTTAAGGCAATCAGATGAAGCCTTTAGGATCAGGGTGCAAAAGAATGACCCCTGTAAACATGCAAAAAAGGGCAAAAGTCGGACTTTCAAAAATTCATAACTCACTTCCTGTTCATATTAGACGTTAAAATATCAAATTTTTCGCCATGCCCGATGAGACTGCCAAGTTTGGTGAGTTTTTGTGCATGTTTCGGGGGTCAAAAATGCGATCGAACAATCGGAAAAATAATAATAATAATAATTTCTACAAAAACAATAGGGACTTCGCAGCGGTCGCTGCTCAGGCCCTAATAATAATAATAATAATAATAATAAAAGTAATAATATTTTCTACAAAAACAATTGGGACCTCGCCGCGGTCGCTGCTCGGGCCCCAATAATAATTTCTACACAAAGTCCATTGTGGTGACCCGCCCCCTTTTAAGTAAATTCAAAATGGCCGACTTCCTGTAAAACCTAGCTCATTGCTCCAAGAGACTTTTTTGTAGGTCTTGGTCTTATACATACAGTGAACCCTCGCTACTTCGCGGTTCACCTTTCGCGGGTTCAGTGCTTCGCGGGTCTAAAAAATATTCGGGGGCATTGTAGTTTCGCCGAGCGGCACGACGGGGCGCTGGAGCGGTTAGACGGCCGGCGTGCGCCGAAGAAGAGCGTGGGCGAAGAGGAGAGTGGACGAAGAAGAGCACGTTCCCCCGGACACGATCGGTGGCGACGTTTCGCGCGGTTCGGACCGTACCAGAGCTCCGGCCAGCGTGCGTGGCAGTTAAGCCGTAGAGGAGCACCTTCCCCGGGCACGGGCGGTGCAAAGCGGCCCCTAAGTTTAACCGAATGGAAGCTCCGGAGGAGGAGGGCATGCTCGCGTCACAGTAAGCCGAAGAGGAGCACCTTCCCCGGGCACGGGCGGTTCCAAGCGGCCCCTAAGTTTAACCGAATGGAAGCTCCGGAGGAGGAGGGCATGCTCGCGTCACAGTAAGCCGAAGAGGAGCACCTTCCCCGGGCACGGGCGGTGCCAAGCGGCCCCTAAGTTTAACCGAATGGAAGCTCCGGGGGAGGAGGACGGGCGTGTGTCACAGTTAAGCCAAATTGGAGCACCTCTTCTGCCCGGGCACGAGCGGAGCGCGAGGCTGTCAGTTATGAATGAATAAATGAATAAATAAATAAAGAATGCCACCTTTCATTTCACAGGGCACACCGGACGGCGTACCAGCAGGTAAAAGTCGGAGTAATTAAATAAATACAAAAAGAATGGCTGGGGAATAAAAAAATAATACGTTTTAATAATAATTTGGTTTTTTTGTTATAAAATGAATTTCACTCTCTCTCTCCCCGTATATATATATATATATATATATATATATATATATATATTTATTATATATATTGTATATTTTTTTTAAGCATTTTTGAAGGTGCGCCGCTACTTCGCGGATTTTCAGTTTTCGCGGGTGGTCTCGGTCCCCATTAACCGCGATAACCGAGGGTTCACTGTACTCCATAAAATTTACAAAAAGCGAGGTGAAACACTCAATCAGGGCTGCTTTTTTTAACATTTCTCGAGGGCCATGGCGAGCCATTTAAAAAAAGCTGCACAACTAACGTATAAAATATTGATAAATTTGCTCGGCCTGATGTGTGTGTAAAGTTTCACGAGTTGTCGTTCATATTTAGAACCTCATAATCAGCGTTGTTTTATTGCCGAACAGTGCAATGCCACTCCCACAACTTTTCACGAAAAAGGACAAATTTCGTATTGTGACATCCTCATGGCCGAAACAGTCATCCGAGCATATATGAGGGCGACCTTGTTGAGTTGCACGGAGAAAAACATCCAAGAAAATAACTTGTATTAGCTTTTACCAGTTGGTGGCGCTACTACTACGATGAAAAATAAGTCGGTAGATGTCTTCAGGGCTGAATTATCCTCAAATGTGTACAACTTCGAGAAGATAGGATCATCTGAGTCATGTTGCCGGAGCTTTTGTTGCCACAGAGTACAATCGGACTTTTCAGCACCGTAATAGCCACGCCTTTTGCCAAAACGTCACAAAATTCGGCAGAGAGTAAGATCATTGTCTTGAGTCTTTTCTGACAAATTTTCAGTCGGATTCGTCAAAAGGGCACCGTGCAGTACGTGAAAATTAAAATAAAAACAAATTTTTGATTCCACTTGGCGGCGCTGTGTGTATAACAAAATAATAACATTAAGATGTCTTCAGGTCGGGACGTTTTATTTACAGGTGAAGGTTTGGATTTTTAGGAGCATGTGCAGGGGAGTTATTAAGCATTCATTTATTTGTATTAGGTTCATTTTGTCTTCTTATTATTGATATTTGACTGATTCATTAAAAGCAGACAATTATGTTTGAGGTTAATTTTTTACCTGACATGTTTCGGCGAGTCTTTTGCCTTCTTCAGAGTGTCGCATGATGGTGTCTTGAGACCCGTCTTTATCAGCTGATGTTCCATGAGGGTGTGACTTACCTGTCAAAAAAATGAAAAAATCAGAGCAGTAAAAGAACAAGCACAACATGAACATTACAAATCAGCAATCACTGACCACTGCAAAAGGGAAAACCACATCATGGACCGGGAGAAGGGCAGGGTCATCCGCACAGAAGAGAACAAACAACAGCGCTGGATCAGAGAGGCCATTGAGATCTGCAAGCGAGGCATAAAAACCATGAACAGAGACAAGGGAGCCTTCATCCTCTCTACCACCTGGACCAGCATCTTGGCGGAGTGAACGGACAGCGGGGGGCGTGACTTGCCTTCATTCTCGTGACAGGTAAGTCACGCCCTCATGGAACATCAGCTGATAAAGACGGGTCACAAGACACCATCATGTGACACTCTGAAGAAGGCGAAAGACTTTCGTATTGTGACATCCTCAAGGTCTAAACACTCATCCGAGCAAATATAAGGTAGATTTTGTTAACCTGCCCGGAGAAAAACATCAACGAAAATAATTTGTATTTGTTTTAACCAGTTGGTGGCGCTACCACTGCGATCAAAATTAAGTTGGCAGCCGTCTTCAGGGCCTGAATATCCTCAAATGTGAAAGATTTCCAGAAGATGGATCATCTGAATCATTTTGCAGGAACTTTTGTTGCCACGGAGAATAATCAGACTCTGCGGCACCGTAATAGCCACGCCCTTTGAAGGAAAGTCATAAAAATAGGGATAGAGTAAGATCAATGTCTTGAGTCTTTTCTAGCCAATTTTCAATCGGATTCGTTAAAAGGGCACCGTGCAGTACGTCAAAATGTAAAGATTTATATTGATTGGCGCAAGGTGTATAACTGAATATAAACATATAGATGTCTTCAGGTACCGACTCTTTATGTACATGTGAAGTTTTGGATTTTTAGCAGCACGTGCAGGAGAGTTATTAAGCATTTTGTCCATTGCGGCGAAGGAAATCTTAAGTGAAAACTTTGAAGCCCCGCCCCCGTCATATAGTATTTCGGAAACAAAAAATTTTAGCCCCAGTGTTTGTCCCAGGTCTTAAGATGCTCCAGACAGAACTTTAAGGCAATCAGATGAAGCCTTTAGGATCAGGGTGCAAAAGAATGACCCCTGTAAACATGCAAAAAAGGGCAAAAGTCGGACTTTCAAAAATTCATAACTCACTTCCTGTTCATATTAGACGTTAAAATATCAAATTTTTCGCCATGCCCGATGAGACTGCCAAGTTTGGTGAGTTTTTGTGCATGTTTCGGGGGTCAAAAATGCGATCGAACAATCGGAAAAATAATAATAATAATAATTTCTACAAAAACAATAGGGACTTCGCAGCGGTCGCTGCTCAGGCCCTAATAATAATAATAATAATAATAATAAAAGTAATAATATTTTCTACAAAAACAATTGGGACCTCGCCGCGGTCGCTGCTCGGGCCCCAATAATAATTTCTACACAAAGTCCATTGTGGTGACCCGCCCCCTTTTAAGTAAATTCAAAATGGCCGACTTCCTGTAAAACCTAGCTCATTGCTCCAAGAGACTTTTTTGTAGGTCTTGGTCTTATACATACAGTGAACCCTCGCTACTTCGCGGTTCACCTTTCGCGGGTTCAGTGCTTCGCGGGTCTAAAAAATATTCGGGGGCATTGTAGTTTCGCCGAGCGGCACGACGGGGCGCTGGAGCGGTTAGACGGCCGGCGTGCGCCGAAGAAGAGCGTGGGCGAAGAGGAGAGTGGACGAAGAAGAGCACGTTCCCCCGGACACGATCGGTGGCGACGTTTCGCGCGGTTCGGACCGTACCAGAGCTCCGGCCAGCGTGCGTGGCAGTTAAGCCGTAGAGGAGCACCTTCCCCGGGCACGGGCGGTGCAAAGCGGCCCCTAAGTTTAACCGAATGGAAGCTCCGGAGGAGGAGGGCATGCTCGCGTCACAGTAAGCCGAAGAGGAGCACCTTCCCCGGGCACGGGCGGTTCCAAGCGGCCCCTAAGTTTAACCGAATGGAAGCTCCGGAGGAGGAGGGCATGCTCGCGTCACAGTAAGCCGAAGAGGAGCACCTTCCCCGGGCACGGGCGGTGCCAAGCGGCCCCTAAGTTTAACCGAATGGAAGCTCCGGGGGAGGAGGACGGGCGTGTGTCACAGTTAAGCCAAATTGGAGCACCTCTTCTGCCCGGGCACGAGCGGAGCGCGAGGCTGTCAGTTATGAATGAATAAATGAATAAATAAATAAAGAATGCCACCTTTCATTTCACAGGGCACACCGGACGGCGTACCAGCAGGTAAAAGTCGGAGTAATTAAATAAATACAAAAAGAATGGCTGGGGAATAAAAAAATAATACGTTTTAATAATAATTTGGTTTTTTTGTTATAAAATGAATTTCACTCTCTCTCTCCCCGTATATATATATATATATATATATATATATATATATATATATTTATTATATATATTGTATATTTTTTTTAAGCATTTTTGAAGGTGCGCCGCTACTTCGCGGATTTTCAGTTTTCGCGGGTGGTCTCGGTCCCCATTAACCGCGATAACCGAGGGTTCACTGTACTCCATAAAATTTACAAAAAGCGAGGTGAAACACTCAATCAGGGCTGCTTTTTTTAACATTTCTCGAGGGCCATGGCGAGCCATTTAAAAAAAGCTGCACAACTAACGTATAAAATATTGATAAATTTGCTCGGCCTGATGTGTGTGTAAAGTTTCACGAGTTGTCGTTCATATTTAGAACCTCATAATCAGCGTTGTTTTATTGCCGAACAGTGCAATGCCACTCCCACAACTTTTCACGAAAAAGGACAAATTTCGTATTGTGACATCCTCATGGCCGAAACAGTCATCCGAGCATATATGAGGGCGACCTTGTTGAGTTGCACGGAGAAAAACATCCAAGAAAATAACTTGTATTAGCTTTTACCAGTTGGTGGCGCTACTACTACGATGAAAAATAAGTCGGTAGATGTCTTCAGGGCTGAATTATCCTCAAATGTGTACAACTTCGAGAAGATAGGATCATCTGAGTCATGTTGCCGGAGCTTTTGTTGCCACAGAGTACAATCGGACTTTTCAGCACCGTAATAGCCACGCCTTTTGCCAAAACGTCACAAAATTCGGCAGAGAGTAAGATCATTGTCTTGAGTCTTTTCTGACAAATTTTCAGTCGGATTCGTCAAAAGGGCACCGTGCAGTACGTGAAAATTAAAATAAAAACAAATTTTTGATTCCACTTGGCGGCGCTGTGTGTATAACAAAATAATAACATTAAGATGTCTTCAGGTCGGGACGTTTTATTTACAGGTGAAGGTTTGGATTTTTAGGAGCATGTGCAGGGGAGTTATTAAGCATTCATTTATTTGTATTAGGTTCATTTTGTCTTCTTATTATTGATATTTGACTGATTCATTAAAAGCAGACAATTATGTTTGAGGTTAATTTTTTACCTGACATGTTTCGGCGAGTCTTTTGCCTTCTTCAGAGTGTCGCATGATGGTGTCTTGAGACCCGTCTTTATCAGCTGATGTTCCATGAGGGTGTGACTTACCTGTCAAAAAAATGAAAAAATCAGAGCAGTAAAAGAACAAGCACAACATGAACATTACAAATCAGCAATCACTGACCACTGCAAAAGGGAAAACCACATCATGGACCGGGAGAAGGGCAGGGTCATCCGCACAGAAGAGAACAAACAACAGCGCTGGATCAGAGAGGCCATTGAGATCTGCAAGCGAGGCATAAAAACCATGAACAGAGACAAGGGAGCCTTCATCCTCTCTACCACCTGGACCAGCATCTTGGCGGAGTGAACGGACAGCGGGGGGCGTGACTTGCCTTCATTCTCGTGACAGGTAAGTCACGCCCTCATGGAACATCAGCTGATAAAGACGGGTCACAAGACACCATCATGTGACACTCTGAAGAAGGCGAAAGACTTTCGTATTGTGACATCCTCAAGGTCTAAACACTCATCCGAGCAAATATAAGGTAGATTTTGTTAACCTGCCCGGAGAAAAACATCAACGAAAATAATTTGTATTTGTTTTAACCAGTTGGTGGCGCTACCACTGCGATCAAAATTAAGTTGGCAGCCGTCTTCAGGGCCTGAATATCCTCAAATGTGAAAGATTTCCAGAAGATGGATCATCTGAATCATTTTGCAGGAACTTTTGTTGCCACGGAGAATAATCAGACTCTGCGGCACCGTAATAGCCACGCCCTTTGAAGGAAAGTCATAAAAATAGGGATAGAGTAAGATCAATGTCTTGAGTCTTTTCTAGCCAATTTTCAATCGGATTCGTTAAAAGGGCACCGTGCAGTACGTCAAAATGTAAAGATTTATATTGATTGGCGCAAGGTGTATAACTGAATATAAACATATAGATGTCTTCAGGTACCGACTCTTTATGTACATGTGAAGTTTTGGATTTTTAGCAGCACGTGCAGGAGAGTTATTAAGCATTTTGTCCATTGCGGCGAAGGAAATCTTAAGTGAAAACTTTGAAGCCCCGCCCCCGTCATATAGTATTTCGGAAACAAAAAATTTTAGCCCCAGTGTTTGTCCCAGGTCTTAAGATGCTCCAGACAGAACTTTAAGGCAATCAGATGAAGCCTTTAGGATCAGGGTGCAAAAGAATGACCCCTGTAAACATGCAAAAAAGGGCAAAAGTCGGACTTTCAAAAATTCATAACTCACTTCCTGTTCATATTAGACGTTAAAAAATATCAAATTTTTCGCCATGCCCGATGAGACTGCCAAGTTTGGTGAGTTTTTGTGCATGTTTCGGGGGTCAAAAATGCGATCGAACAATCGGAAAAATAATAATAATAATAATTCCTACAAAAGCAATAGGGACTTCGCAGCGGTCGCTGCTCAGGCCCTAATAATAATAATAATAATAATAATAATAAAAGTAATAATATTTTCTACAAAAACAATAGGGACCTCGCGGCGGTCGCTGCTCGGGCCCCAATAATAATTTCTACACAAAGTCCATTGTGGTGACCCGCCCCCTTTTAAGTAAATTCAAAATGGCCGACTTCCTGTAAAACCTAGCTCATTGCTCCAAGAGACTTTTTTGTAGGTCTTGGTCTTATACATACAGTGAACCCTCGCTACTTCGCGGTTCACCTTTCGCGGGTTCAGTGCTTCGCGGGTCTAAAAAATATTCGGGGGCATTGTAGTTTCGCCGAGCGGCACGACGGGGCGCTGGAGCGGTTAGACGGCCGGCGTGCGCCGAAGAAGAGCGTGGGCGAAGAGGAGAGTGGACGAAGAAGAGCACGTTCCCCCGGACACGATCGGTGGCGACGTTTCGCGCGGTTCGGACCGTACCAGAGCTCCGGCCGGCGTGCGTGGCAGTTAAGCCATAGAGGAGCACCTTCCCCGGGCACGGGCGGTGCCAAGCGGCCCCTAAGTTTAACCGAATGGAAGCTCCGGAGGAGGAGGGCATGTTCGCGTCACAGTAAGCCGAAGAGGAGCACCTTCCCCGGGCACGGGCGGTTCCAAGCGGCCCCTGAGTTTAACCGAATGGAAGCTCCGGAGGAGGAGGGCATGCTCGCGTCACAGTAAGCCGAAGAGGAGCACCTTCCCCGGGCACGGGCGGTTCCAAGCGGCCCCTAAGTTTAACCGAATGGAAGCTCCGGAGGAGGAGGGCATGCTCGCGTCACAGTAAGCCGAAGAGTAGCACCTTCCCCGGGCACGGCGGTGCCAAGCGGCCCCTAAGTTTAACCGAATGGAAGCTCCGGGGGAGGAGGGCGGGCGTGTGTCACAGTTAAGCCGAATTGGAGCACCTCTTCTGCCCGGGCACGAGCGGAGCGCGAGGCTGTCAGTTATGAATGAATAAATGAATAAATAAATAAAGAATGCCACCTTTCATTTCACAGGGCACACCGGACGGCGTACCAGCAGGTAAAAGTCGGAGTAATTAAATAAATACAAAAAGAATGGCTGGGGAATAAAAAAATAATACGTTTTAATAATAATTTGGTTTTTTTGTTATAAAATGAATTTCACTCTCTCTCTCCCCGTATATATATATATATATATATATTTATTATATACATTGTATATTTTTTTTAAGCATTTTTGAAGGTGCGCCGCTACTTCGCGGATTTTCAGTTTTCGCGGGTGGTCTCGGTCCCCATTAACCGCGATAACCGAGGGTTCACTGTACTCCATAAAATTTACAAAAAGCGAGGTGAAACACTCAATCAGGGCTGCTTTTTTTAACATTTCTCGAGGGCCATGGCGAGCCATTTCAAAAAAGCTGCACAACTAACGTATAAAATATTGATAAATTTGCTCGGCCTGATGTGTGTGTTAAGTTTCACGAGTTGTCGTTCATATTTAGAACCTCATAATCAGCGTTGTTTTATTGCCGAACAGTGCAATGCCACTCCCAAAACTTTTCACGAAAAAGGACAAATTTCGTATTGTGACATCCTCATGGCCGAAACAGTCATCCGAGCATATATGAGGGCAACCTTGTTGAGTTGCACGGAGAAAAACATCCAAGAAAATAACTTGTATTAGCTTTTACCAGTTGGTGGCGCTACTACTACGATGAAAAATAAGTCGGTAGATGTCTTCAGGGCTGAAGTATCCTCAAATGTGTACAACTTCGAGATGATAGGATCATCTGAGTCATGTTGCCGGAGCTTTTGTTGCCACAGAGTACAATCGGACTTTTCAGCACCGTAATAGCCACGCCTTTTGCCAAAACGTCACAAAATTCGGCAGAGAGTAAGATCATTGTCTTGAGTCTTTTCTGACTAATTTTCAGCCGGATTCGTCAAAAGGGCACCGTGCAGTACGTGAAAATTAAAATAAAAACAAATTTTTGATTCCACTTGGCGGCACTGTGTGTATAACAAAATAATAACATTAAGATGTCTTCAGGTCGGGACGTTTTATTTACAGGTGAAGGTTTGGATTTTTAGGAGCATGTGCAGGGGAGTTATTAAGCATTCATTTATTTGTATTAGGTTCATTTTGTCTTCTTATTATTGATATTTGACTGATTCATTAAAAGCAGACAATTATGTTTTAGGTTAATTTTTTCACTGACATGTTTCGGCGAGTCTTTCGCCTTCTTCAGAGTGTCGCATGATGGTGTCTTGAGCTGATGTTCCATGAGGGTGTGACTTACCTGTCAAAAAAATGAAAAAAATCAGAGCAGTAAAAGAACAAGCACAACATGAACATTACAAATCAGCAATCACTGACCACTGCAAAAGGGAAAACCACATCATGGACCGGGAGAAGGGCAGGGTCATCCGCACAGAAGAGAACAAACAACAGCGCTGGATCAGAGAGGCCATTGAGATCTGCAAGCGAGGCATAAAAACCATGAACAGAGACAAGGGAGCCTTCATCCTCTCTACCACCTGGACCAGCATCTTGGCGGAGTGAACGGACAGCGGGGGGCGTGACTTGCCTTCATTCTTGTGACAGGTAAGTCACGCCCTCATGGAACATCATCTGATAAAGACGGGTCACAAGGCACCATCATGTGACACTCTGAAGAAGGCGAAAGACTTTCGTATTGTGACATGCTCAAGGCCTAAACACTCATCCGAGCAAATATAAGGTAGATTTTGTTAACCTGCCCGGAGAAAAACATCAACGAAAATAATTTGTATTTGTTTTAACCAGTTGGTGGCGCTACCACTGCGATCAAAAATAAGTTGGCAGCCGTCTTCAGGGCCTGAATATCCTCAAATGTGAAAAATTTCGAGAAGATGGATCATCTGAATCATTTTGCAGGAACTTTTGTTGCCACGGAGAATAATCAGACTCTGCGGCACCGTAATAGCCACGCCCTTCGAAGGAAAGTCACAAAAATAGGGATAGAGTAAGATCAATGTCTTGAGTCTTTTCTAGCCAATTTTCAATCAGATTCGTTAAAAGGGCACCGTGCAGTACGTCAAAATGTAAAAAATGATATTGATTGGCGCAAGGTGTATAACTGAATATAAACATATAGATGTCTTCAGGTACCGACTCTTTATGTACATGTGAAGTTTTGGATTTTTAGCAGCATGTGCAGGAGAGTTATTAAGCATTTTGTCCATTGCGGCGAAGGAAATCTTAAGTGAAAACTTTGAAGCCCCGCCCCCGTCATATAGTATTTCGGAAACAAAAATTTTTAGCCCCAGTGTTTGTCCCAGGTCTTAAGATGCTCCAGACAGAATTTTAAGGCAATCAGATGAAGCCTTTAGGATCAGGGTGCAAAAGAATGACCCCTGTAAACATGCAAAAAAGGGCAAAAATCGGACTTTCAAAAATTCATAACTCACTTCCTGTTCATATTAGACGTTAAAATATCAAATTTTTCGCCATGCCCGATGAGACTGCCAAGTTTGGTGAGTTTTTGTGCATGTTTCGGGGGTCAAAAATGCGATCGAACAATCGGAAAAATAATAATAATAATAATTTCTACAAAAACAATAGGGACCTCGCCGCGGTCGCTGCTCGGGCCCCAATAATAATTTCTACACAAAGTCCATTGTGGTGACCCGCCCCCTTTTAAGTAAATTCAAAATGGCCGACTTCCTGTAAAACCTAGCTCATTGCTCCAAGAGACTTTTTTGTAGGTCTTGGTCTTATACATACAGTGAACCTTCGCTACTTCGCGGTTCACCTTTCGCGGGTTCAGTGCTTCGCGGGTCTAAAAAATATTCGGGGGCATTGTAGTTTCGCCGAGCGGCACGACGGGGCGCTGGAGCAGTTAGACAGCCGGCGTGCGCCGAAGAAGAGCGTGGGCGAAGAGGAGAGTGGACGAAGAGAGCACGTTCCCCCGGACACGATCGGTGGCGACGTTTCGCGCGGTTCGGACCGTACCAGAGCTCCGGCCGGCGTGCGTGGCAGTTAAGCCGTAGAGGAGCACCTTCCCCGGGCACGGGCGGTGCCAAGCGGCCCCTAAGTTTAACCGAATGGAAGCTCCGGAGGAGGAGGGCATGCTCGCGTCACAGTAAGCCGAAGAGGAGCACCTTCCCCGGGCACGGGCGGTTCCAAGCGGCCCCTAAGTTTAACCGAATGGAAGCTCCGCAGGAGGAGGGCATGCTCGCGTCACAGTAAGCCGAAGAGGAGCACCTTCCCCGGGCACGGGCGGTGCCAAGCGGCCCCTAAGTTTAACCGAATGGAAGCTCCGGGGGAGGAGGGCGGGCGTGTGTCACAGTGAAGCCGAATTGGAGCACCTCTTCTGCCCGGGCACGAGCGGAGCGCGAGGCTGTCAGTTATGAATGAATAAATGAATGAATAAATAAAGAATGCCACCTTTCATTTCACAGGGCACACCGGACGGCGTACCAGCAGGTAAAAGTCGGAGTAATTAAATAAATACAAAAAGAATGGTTGGGGAATAAAAAAATAATAAGTTTTAATAATAATTTGTTTTTTTTGTTATAACATGAATTTCACTCTCTGTCTCTCTCTCTCCCCCGTATATATATATATATATATATATATATATATATATATATATATATATATATTTATATATTTATTATATATATTGTATATTTTTTTTAAGCATTTTTGAAGGTGCGCCGCTACTTCGCGGATTTTCAGTTTTTGCGGGTGGTCTCGGTCCCCATTAACCGCGATAACCGAGGGTTCACTGTACTCCATAAAATTTACAAAAAGCGAGGTGAAACACTCAACCAGGGCTGCTTTTTTGAACATTTCTCGAGGGCCATGGCGAGCCATTTCAAAAAAGCTGCACAACTAACGTATAAAATATTGATAAATTTGCTCGGCCTGATGTGTGTGTAAAGTTTCACGAGTTGTCGTTCATATTTAGAACCTCATAATCAGCTTTGTTTTATTGCCGAACAGTGCAATGCCACTCCCACAACTTTTCATGAAAAAGGACGAATTTCGTATTGTGACATCCTCATGGCCGAAACAGTCATCCGAGCATATATGAGGGCGACCTTGTTGAGTTGCACGGAGAAAAACATCCAAGAAAATAACTTGTATTAACTTTTACCAGTTGGTGGCGCTACTACTACGATGAAAAATAAGTTGGTAGATGTCTTCAGGGCTTAAGTATCCTCAAATGTGTGCAACTTCGAGAGGATAGGATCACCTGAGTCATGTTGCTGGAGCTTTTGTTGCCACAGAGTACAATCGGACTTTTCAGCACCGTAATAGCCACGCCTTTTGCCAAAACGTCACAAAATTCGGCAGAGAGTAAGATCATTGTCTTGAGTCTTTTCTGACTAATTTTCAGTCGGATTCGTCGAAAGGGCACCGTGCAGTACGTGAAAATTAAAATAAAAACAAATTTTTGATTCCACTTGGCGGCACTGTGTGTATAACAAAATAATAACATTAAGATGTCTTCAGGTCGGGACGTTTTATTTACAGGTGAAGGTTTGGATTTTTAGGAGCATGTGCAGGGGAGTTATTAAGCATTCATTTATTTGTATTAGGTTCATTTTGTCTTCTTATTATTGATATTTGACTGATTCATTAAAAGCAGACAATTATGTTTTAGGTTAATTTTTTACCTGACATGTTTCGGCGAGTCTTTCGCCTTCTTCAGAGTGTCGCATGATGGTGTCTTGAGACCCGTCTTTATCAGCTGATGTTCCATGAGGGTGTGACTTACCTGTCAAAAAAATGAAAAATCAGAGCAGTAAAAGAACAAGCACAACATGAACATTACAAATCAGCAATCACTGACCACTGCAAAAGGGAAAACCACATCATGGACCGGGAGGAGGGCAGGGTCATCCGCACCGAAGAGAACAAACAACAGCGCTGGATCAGAGAGGCCATTGAGATCTGCAAGCGAGGCATAAAAACCATGAACAGAGACAAGGGAGCCTTCATCCTCTCTACCACCTGGAGCAGCATTTTGGCGGAGTGAACGGACAGCGGGGGGCGTGACTTGCCTTCATTCTTGTGACAGGCAAGTCACGCCCTCATGGAACATCAGCTGATAAAGACGGGCCACAAGACACCATCATGTGACACTCTGAAGAAGGCGAAAGACTTTCGTATTGTGACATCCTCAAGGCCTAAACACTCATCCGAGCAAATGTAAGGTAGATTTTGTTAACCTGCCCGGAGAAAAAAATCAATGAAAATGATTTGTATTTGTTTTAACCAGTTGGTGGCGCTACCACTGCGATCAAAAATAAGTTGGCAGCCGTCTTCAGGGCCTGAATATCCTCAAATGTGAAAAATTTCGAGAAGATGGATCATCTGAATCATTTTGCAGGAACTTTTGTTGCCACGGAGAATAATCAGACTCTGCGGCACCGTAATAGCCACGCCCTTCGAAGGAAAGTCACAAAAATAGGGATAGAGTAAGATCAATGTCTTGAGTCTTTTCTAGCCAATTTTCAATCAGATTCGTTAAAAGGGCACCGTGCAGTACGTCAAAATGTAAAAAATGATATTGATTGGCGCAAGGTGTATAACTGAATATAAACATATAGATGTCTTCAGGTACAGACTCTTTATGTACATGTGAAGTTTTGGATTTTTAGCAGCATGTGCAGGAGAGTTATTAAGCATTTTGTCCATTGCGGCGAAGGAAATCTTAAGTGAAAACTTTGATGCCCCGCCCCCGTCATATAGTATTTCGGAAACAAAAAATTTTAGCCCCAGTGTTTGTGCCAGGTCTTCAGATGCTACAGACAGAATTTTAAGGCAATCAGATGAAGCCTTTAGGATCAGGGTGCAAAAGAATGACCCCTGTAAACATGCAAAAAAGGGCAAAAGTCGGACTTTCAAAAATTCATAACTCACTTCCTGTTCATATTAGACGTTAAAATATCAAATTTTTCGCCATGCCCGATGAGACTGCCAAGTTTGGTGAGTTTTTGTGCATGTTTCAGGGGTCAAAAATGCGATCGAACAATCGGAAAAATAATAATAATAATAATTTCAACAAAAACAATAGGGACTTCGCAGCGGTCGCTGCTCAGGCCCTAATAATAATAATAATAATAATAATAAAAGTAATAATATTTTCTACAAAAACAATAGGGACCTCGCCACGGTCGCTGCTCGGGCCCCAATAATAATTTCTACACAAAGTCCATTGTGGTGACCCGCCCCCTTTTAAGTAAATTCAAAATGGCCGACTTCCTGTAAAACCTAGCTCATTGCTCCAAGAGACTTTTTTGTAGGTCTTGGTCTTATACATACAGTGAACCCTCGCTACTTCGCGGTTCACCTTTCGCGGGTTCAGTGCTTCGCGGGTCTAAAAAATATTCGGGGGCATTGTAGTTTCGCCGAGCGGCACGACGGGGCGCTGGAGCGGTTAGACGGCCGGCGTGCGCCGAAGAAGAGCGTGGGCGAAGAGGAGAGTGGACGAAGAAGAGCACGTTCCCCCGGACACGATCGGTGGCGACGTTTCGCGCGGTTCGGACCGTACCAGAGCTCCGGCCAGCGTGCGTGGCAGTTAAGCCGTAGAGGAGCACCTTCCCCGGGCACGGGCAGTGCCAAGCGGCCCCTAAGTTTAACCGAATGGAAGCTCCGGAGGAGGAGGGCATGCTCGCGTCACAGTAAGCCGAAGAGGAGCACCTTCCCCGGGCACGGGCGGTTCCAAGCGGCCCCTAAGTTTAACCGAATGGAAGCTCCGGAGGAGGAGGGCATGCTCGCGTCACAGTAAGCCGAAGAGGAGCACCTTCCCCGGGCACGGGCGGTGCCAAGCGGCCCCTAAGTTTAACCGAATGGAAGCTCCGGGGGAGGAGGACGGGCGTGTGTCACAGTTAAGCCAAATTGGAGCACCTCTTCTGCCCGGGCACGAGCGGAGCGCGAGGCTGTCAGTTATGAATGAATAAATGAATAAATAAATAAAGAATGCCACCTTTCATTTCACAGGGCACACCGGACGGCGTACCAGGATGTAAAAGTCGGAGTAATTAAATAAATACAAAAAGAATGGCTGGGGAATAAAAAAATAATACGTTTTAATAATAATTTGTTTTTTTTGTTATAACATGAATTTCACTCTCTCTCTCCCCGTATATATATATATATATATATATATATATATATATATTTATATATTTATTATATATATTGTATTTTTTTTTTAAGCATTTTTGAAGGTGCGCCGCTACTTCGCGGATTTTCAGTTTTCGCGGGTGGTCTCGGTCCCCATTAACCGCGATAACCGAGGGTTCACTGTACTCCATAAAATTTACAAAAAGCGAGGTGAAACACTCAACCAGAGCTGCTTTTTTTTAACATTTCTCGAGGGCCATGGCGAGCCATTTCAAAAAAGCTGCACAACTAACGTATAAAATATTGATAAATTTGCTCGGCCTGATGTGTGTGTAAAGTTTTACGAGTTGTCGTTCATATTTAGAACCTCATAATCAGCTTTGTTTTATTGCTGAACAGTGCAATGCCACTCCCACAACTTTTCACGAAAAATCACGAATTTCGTATTGTGACATCCTCATGGCCGAAACAGTCATCCGAGCATATATGAGGGCGACCTTGTTGAGTTGCACGGAGAAAAACATCCAAGAAAATAACTTGTATTAGCTTTTACCAGTTGGTGGCGCTACTACTACGATGTAAAATAAGTTGGTAGATGTCTTCAGGGCTGAAGTATCCTCAAATGTGTACAACTTCGAGAAGATAGGATCATCTGAGTCATGTTGCCGGAGCTTTTGTTGCCACAGAGTACAATCGGACTTTTCAGCACCTTAATAGCCACGCCTTTTGCCAAAACGTCACAAAATTCGGCAGAGAGTAAGATCATTGTCTTAAGTCTTTTCTGACTAATTTTCAGTCGGATTCGTCAAAAGGGCACCATGCAGTACGTGAAAATTAAAATAAAAACAAATTTTTGATTCCACTTGGCGGCACTGTGTGTATAACAAAATAATAACATTAAGATGTCTTCAGGTCGGGACGTTTTATTTACAGGTGAAGGTTTGGATTTTTAGGAGCATGTGCAGGGGAGTTATTAAGCATTCATTTATTTGTATTAGGTTCATTTTGTCTTCTTATTATTGATATTTGACTGATTCATTAAAAGCAGACAATTATGTTTTAGGTTAATTTTTTACCTGACATGTTTCGGCGAGTCTTTCGCCTTCTTCAGAGTGTCGCATGATGGTGTCTTGAGCTGATGTTCCATGAGGGTGTGACTTACCTGTCAAAAAAATGAAAAAATCAGAGCAGTAAAAGAACAAGCACAACATGAACATTACAAATCAGCAATCACTGACCACTGCAAAAGGGAAAACCACATCATGGACCGGGAGAAGGGCAGGGTCATCCGCACAGAAGAGAACAAACAACAGCGCTGGATCAGAGAGGCCATTGAGATCTGCAAGCGAGGCATAAAAACCATGAACAGAGACAAGGGAGCCTTCATCCTCTCTACCACCTGGACCAGCATCTTGGCGGAGTGAACGGACAGCGGGGGGCGTGACTTGCCTTCATTCTTGTGACAGGTAAGTCACGCCCTCATGGAACATCAGCTGATAAAGACGGGTCACAAGACACCATCATGTGACACTCTGAAGAAGGCGAAAGACTTTCGTATTGTGACATGCTCAAGGCCTAAACACTCATCCGAGCAAATATAAGGTAGATTTTGTTAACCTGCCCGGAGAAAAACATCAACGAAAATAATTTGTATTTGTTTTAACCAGTTGGTGGCGCTACCACTGCGATCAAAAATAAGTTGGCAGCCGTCTTCAGGGCCTGAATATCCTCAAATGTGAAAGATTTCCAGAAGATGGATCATCTGAATCATTTTGCAGGAACTTTTGTTGCCACGGAGAATAATCAGACTCTGCGGCACCGTAATAGCCACGCCCTTTGAAGGAAAGTCATAAAAATAGGGATAGAGTAAGATCAATGTCTTGAGTCTTTTCTAGCCAATTTTCAGTCGGATTCGTTAAAAGGGCACCGTGCAGTACGTCAAAATGTAAACATTTATATTGATTGGCGCAAGGTGTATAACTGAATATAAACATATAGATGTCTTCAGGTACCGACTCTTTATGTACATGTGAAGTTTTGGATTTTTAGCAGCACGGGCAGGAGAGTTATTAAGCATTTTGTCCATTGCGGCGAAGGAAATCTTAAGTGAAAACTTTGAAGCCCCGCCCCCGTCATATAGTATTTCGGAAACAAAAAATTTTAGCCCCAGTGTTTGTCCCAGGTCTTAAGATGCTCCAGACAGAACTTTAAGGCAATCAGATGAAGCCTTTAGGATCAGGGTGCAAAAGAATGACCCCTGTAAACATGCAAAAAAGGGCAAAAGTCGGACTTTCAAAAATTCATAACTCACTTCCTGTTCATATTAGACGTTAAAAAATATCAAATTTTTCGCCATGCCCGATGAGACTGCCAAGTTTGGTGAGTTTTTGTGCATGTTTCGGGGGTCAAAAATGCGATCGAACAATCGGAAAAATAATAATAATAATAATTTCTACAAAAACAATAGGGACTTCGCAGCGGTCGCTGCTCAGGCCCTAATAATAATAATAATAATAATAATAATAATAATAAAAGTAATAATATTTTCTACAAAAACAATAGGGACCTCGCCGCGGTCGCTGCTCGGGCCCCAATAATAATTTCTACACAAAGTCCATTGTGGAGACCCGCCCCCTTTTAAGTAAATTCAAAATGGCCGACTTCCTGTAAAACCTAGCTCATTGCTCCAAGAGACTTTTTTGTAGGTCTTGGTCTTATACATACAGTGAACCCTCGCTACTTCGAGGTTCACCTTTCGCGGGTTCAGTGCTTCGCGGGTCTAAAAAATATTCGGGGGCATTGTAGTTTCGCCGAGCGGCACGACGGGGCGCTGGAGCGGTTAGACGGCCGGCGTGCGCCGAAGAAGAGCGTGGGCGAAGAGGAGAGTGGACGAAGAAGAGCACGTTCCCCCGGACACGATCGGTGGCGACGTTTCGCGCGGTTCGGACCGTACCAGAGCTCCGGCCGGCGTGCGTGGCAGTTAAGCCGTAGAGGAGCACCTTCCCCGGGCACGGGCGGTTCCAAGCGGCCCCTGAGTTTAACCGAATGGAAGCTCCGGAGGAGGAGGGCATGCTCGCGTCACAGTAAGCCGAAGAGGAGCACCTTCCCCGGGCACGGGCGGTTCCAAGCGGCCCCTAAGTTTAACCGAATGGAAGCTCCGGAGGAGGAGGGCATGCTCGCGTCACAGTAAGCCGAAGAGGAGCACCTTCCCCGGGCACGGGCGGTGCCAAGCGGCCCCTAAGTTTAACCGAATGGAAGCTCCGGGGGAGGAGGGCGGGCGTGTGTCACAGTTAAGCCGAATTGGAGCACCTCTTCTGCCGGGCACAAGCGGAGCGCGAGGCTGTCAGTTATGAATGAATAAATGAATAAATAAATAAAGAATGCCACCTTTCATTTCACAGGGCACACCGGACGGCGTACCAGCAGGTAAAAGTCGGAGTAATTAAATAAATACAAAAAGAATGGTTGGGGAATAAAAAAATAATAAGTTTTAATAATAATTTGTTTTTTTTGTTATAACATGAATTTCACTCTCTCTCTCTCTCTCTCCCCCCGTATATATATATATATATATATATATATATATATATATATTTATATATTTATTATATATTTTTTTTAAGCATTTTTGAAGGTGCGCCGCTACTTCGCGGATTTTCAGTTTTCGCGGGTGGTCTCGGTCCCCATTAACCGCGATAACCGAGGGTTCACTGTACTCCATAAAATTTACAAAAAGCGAGGTGAAACACTCAACCAGGGCTGCTTTTTTGAACATTTCTCGAGGGCCATGGCGAGCCATTTCAAAAAAGCTGCACAACTAACGTATAAAATATTGATAAATTTGCTCGGCCTGATGTGTGTGTAAAGTTTCACGAGTTGTCGTTCATATTTAGAACCTCATAATCAGCTTTGTTTTATTGCCGAACAGTGCAATGCCACTCCCACAACTTTTCATGAAAAAGGACGAATTTCGTATTGTGACATCCTCATGGCCGAAACAGTCATCCGAGCATATATGAGGGCGACCTTGTTGAGTTGCACGGAGAAAAACATCCAAGAAAATAACTTGTATTAGCTTTTACCAGTTGGGGGCGCTACTACTACGATGAAAAATAAGTTGGTAGATGTCTTCAGGGCTGAAGTATCCTCAAATGTGTGCAACTTCGAGAAGATAGGATCATCTGAGTCATGTTGCTGGAGCTTTTGTTGCCACAGAGTACAATCGGACTTTTCAGCACCGTAATAGCCACGCCTTTTGCCAAAACGTCACAAAATTCGGCAGAGAGTAAGATCATTGTCTTGAGTCTTTTCTGACTAATTTTCAGTCGGATTCGTCGAAAGGGCACCGTGCAGTACGTGACAATTAAAATAAAAACAAATTTTTGATTCCACTTGGCGGCACTGTGTGTATAACAAAATAATAACATTAAGATGTCTTCAGGTCGGGACGTTTTATTTACAGGTGAAGGTTTGGATTTTTAGGAGCATGTGCAGGGGAGTTATTAAGCATTCATTTATTTGTATTAGGTTCATTTTGTCTTCTTATTATTGATATTTGACTGATTCATTAAAAGCAGACAATTATGTTTTAGGTTAATTTTTTACCTGACATGTTTCGGCGAGTCTTTCGCCTACTTCAGAGTGTCGCATGATGGTGTCTTGAGCTGATGTTCCATGAGGGTGTGACTTACCTGTCAAAAAAATGAAAAAAATCAGAGCAGTAAAAGAACAAGCACAACATGAACATTACAAATCAGCAATCACTGACCACTGCAAAAGGGAAAACCACATCATGGACCGGGAGAAGGGCAGGGTCATCCGCACAGAAGAGAACAAACAACAGCGCTGGATCAGAGAGGCCATTGAGATCTGCAAGCGAGGCATAAAAACCATGAACAGAGACAAGGGAGCCTTCATCCTCTCTACCACCTGGACCAGCATCTTGGCGGAGTGAACGGACAGCGGGGGGCGTGACTTTCCTTCATTCTTGTGACAGGTAAGTCACGCCCTCATGGAACATCAGCTGATAAAGACGGGTCACAAGACACCATCATGTGACACTCTGAAGAAGGCGAAAGACTTTCGTATTGTGACATGCTCAAGGCCTAAACACTCATCCGAGCAAATATAAGGTAGATTTTGTTAACATGCCCGGAGAAAAACATCAACGAAAATAATTTATATTTGTTTTAACCAGTTGGTGGCGCTACCACTGCGATCAAAAATAAGTTGGCAGCCGTCTTCAGGGCCTGAATATCCTCAAATGTGAAAAATTTCGAGAAGATGGATCATCTGAATCATTTTGCAGGAACTTTTGTTGCCACGGAGAATAATCAGACTCTGCGGCACCGTAATAGCCACGCCCTTCGAAGGAAAGTCACAAAAATAGGGATAGAGTAAGATAAATGTCTTGAGTCTTTTCTAGCCAATTTTCAATCAGATTCGTTAAAAGGGCACCGTGCAGTACGTCAAAATGTAAAAAATGATATTGATTGGCGCAAGGTGTATAACTGAATATAAACATATAGATGTCTTCAGGTACAGACTCTTTATGTACATGTGAAGTTTTGGATTTTTAGCAGCATGTGCAGGAGAGTTATTAAGCATTTTGTCCATTGCGGCGAAGGAAATCTTAAGTGAAAACTTTGATGCCCCGCCCCCGTCATATAGTATTTCGGAAACAAAAATTTTTAGCCCCAGTGTTTGTCCCAGGTCTTCAGATGCTACAGACAGAATTTTAAGGCAATCAGATGAAGCCTTTAGGATCAGGGTGCAAAAGAATGACCCCTGTAAACATGCAAAAAAGGGCAAAAGTCGGACTTTCAAAAATTCATAACTCACTTCCTGTTCATATTAGACGTTAAAATATCAAATTTTTCGCCATGCCCGATGAGACTGCCAGGTTTGGTGAGTTTTTGTGCATGTTTCGGGGGTCAAAAATGCGATCGAACAATCGGAAAAATAATAATAATAATTTCTACAAAAACAATAGGGACTTCGCAGCGGTCGCTGCTCAGGCCCTAATAATAATAATAATAATAATAATAAAAGTAATAATATTTTCTACAAAAACAATAGGGACCTCGCCGCGGTCGCTGCTCGGGCCCCAATAATAATTTCTACACAAAGTCCATTGTGGTGACCCGCCCCCTTTTAAGTAAATTCAAAATGGCCGACTTCCTGTAAAACCTAGCTCATTGCTCCAAGAGACTTTTTTGTAGGTCTTGGTCTTATACATACAGTGAACCCTCGCTACTTCGCGGTTCACCTTTCGCAGGTTCAGTGCTTCGCGGGTCTAAAAAATATTCGGGGGCATTGTAGTTTCGCCGAGCGGCACGACGGGGCGCTGGAGCGGTTAGACGGCCGGCGTGCGCCGAAGAAGAGCGTGGGCGAAGAGGAGAGTGGACGAAGAAGAGCACGTTCCCCCGGACACGATCGGTGGCGACGTTTCGCGCGGTTCGGACCGTACCAGAGCTCCGGCCAGCGTGCGTGGCAGTTAAGCCGTAGAGGAGCACCTTCCCCGGGCACGGGCGGTGCCAAGCGGCCCCTAAGTTTAACCGAATGGAAGCTCCGGAGGAGGAGGGCATGCTCGCGTCACAGTAAGCCGAAGAGGAGCACCTTCCCCGGGCACGGGCGGTTCCAAGCGGCCCCTAAGTTTAACCGAATGGAAGCTCCGGAGGAGGAGGGCATGCTCGCGTCACAGTAAGCCGAAGAGGAGCACCTACCCCGGGCACGGGCGGTGCCAAGCGGCCCCTAAGTTTAACCGAATGGAAGCTCCGGACGGAGGAGGACGGGCGTGTGTCACAGTTAAGCCAAATTGGAGCACCTCTTCTGCCCGGGCACGAGCGGAGCGCGAGGCTGTCAGTTATGAATGAATAAATGAATAAATAAATAAAGAATGCCACCTTTCATTTCACAGGGCACACCGGACGGCGTACCAGCAGGTAAAAGTCGGAGTAATTAAATAAATACAAAAAGAATGGCTGGGGAATAAAAAAATAATACGTTTTAATAATAATTTGGTTTTTTTGTTATAACATGAATTTCACTCTCTCTCTCCCCGTATATATATATATATATATATATATATATATATATATATATATTTATTATATATATTGTATATTTTTTTTAAGCATTTTTGAAGGTGCGCCGCTACTTCGCGGATTTTCAGTTTTCGCGGATGGTCTCGGTCCCCATTAACGGCGATAACCGAGGGTTCACTGTACTCCATAAAATTTACAAAAAGCGAGGTGAAACACTCAACCAGAGCTGCTTTTTTTTAACATTTCTCGAGGGCCATGGCGAGCCATTTCAAAAAAGCTGCACAACTAACGTATAAAATATTGATAAATTTGCTCGGCCTGATGTGTGTGTAAAGTTTTACGAGTTGACGTTCATATTTAGAACCTCATAATCAGCTTTGTTTTATTGCCGAACAGTGCAATGCCACTCCCACAACTTTTCACGAAAAATCACGAATTTCGTATTGTGACATCCTCATGGCCGAAACAGTCATCCGAGCATATATGAGGGCGACCTTGTTGAGTTGCACGGAGAAAAACATCCAAGAAAATAACTTGTATTAGCTTTTACCAGTTGGTGGCGCTACTACTACGATGTAAAATAAGTTGGTAGATGTCTTCAGGGCTGAAGTATCCTCAAATGTGTACAACTTCGAGAAGATAGGATCATCTGAGTCATGTTGCCGGAGCTTTTGTTGCCACAGAGTACAATCGGACTTTTCAGCACCTTAATAGCCACGCCTTTTGCCAAAACGTCACAAAATTCGGCAGAGAGTAAGATCATTGTCTTGAGTCTTTTCTGACTAATTTTCAGTCGGATTCGTCAAAAGGGCACCGTGCAGTACGTGAAAATTAAAATAAAAACACATTTTTGATTCCACTTGGCGGCACTGTGTGTATAACAAAATAATAACATTAAGATGTCTTCAGGTCGGGACGTTTTATTTACAGGTGAAGGTTTGGATTTTTAGGAGCATGTGCAGGGGAGTTATTAAGCATTCATTTATTTGTATTAGGTTCATTTTGTCTTCTTATTATTGATATTTGACTGATTCATTAAAAGCAGACAATTATGTTTTAGGTTAATTTTTTACCTGACATGTTTCGGCGAGTCTTTCGCCTTCTTCAGAGTGTCGCATGATGGTGTCTTGAGACCCGTCTTTATCAGCTGATGTTCCATGAGGGTGTGACTTACCTGTCAAAAAAATGAAAAATCAGAGCAGTAAAAGAACAAGCACAACATGAACATTACAAATCAGCAATCACTGACCACTGCAAAAGGGAAAACCACATCATGGACCGGGAGGAGGGCAGGGTCATCCGCACCGAAGAGAACAAACAACAGCGCTGGATCAGAGAGGCCATTGAGATCTGCAAGCGAGGCATAAAAACCATGAACAGAGACAAGGGAGCCTTCATCCTCTCTACCACCTGGAGCAGCATTTTGGCGGAGTGAACGGACAGCGGGGGGCGTGACTTGCCTTCATTCTTGTGACAGGCAAGTCACGCCCTCATGGAACATCAGCTGATAAAGACGGGCCACAAGACACCATCATGTGACACTCTGAAGAAGGCGAAAGACTTTCGTATTGTGACATCCTCAAGGCCTAAACACTCATCCGAGCAAATGTAAGGTAGATTTTGTTAACCTGCCCGGAGAAAAAAATCAATGAAAATGATTTGTATTTGTTTTAACCAGTTGGTGGCGCTACCACTGCGATCAAAAATAAGTTGGCAGCCGTCTTCAGGGCCTGAATATCCTCAAATGTGAAAAATTTCGAGAAGATGGATCATCTGAATCATTTTGCAGGAACTTTTGTTGCCACGGAGAATAATCAGACTCTGCGGCACCGTAATAGCCACGCCCTTCGAAGGAAAGTCACAAAAATAGGGATAGAGTAAGATCAATGTCTTGAGTCTTTTCTAGCCAATTTTCAATCAGATTCGTTAAAAGGGCACCGTGCAGTACGTCAAAATGTAAAAAATGATATTGATTGGCGCAAGGTGTATAACTGAATATAAACATATAGATGTCTTCAGGTACAGACTCTTTATGTACATGTGAAGTTTTGGATTTTTAGCAGCATGTGCAGGAGAGTTATTAAGCATTTTGTCCATTGCGGCGAAGGAAATCTTAAGTGAAAACTTTGATGCCCCGCCCCCGTCATATAGTATTTCGGAAACAAAAAATTTTAGCCCCAGTGTTTGTGCCAGGTCTTCAGATGCTACAGACAGAATTTTAAGGCAATCAGATGAAGCCTTTAGGATCAGGGTGCAAAAGAATGACCCCTGTAAACATGCAAAAAAGGGCAAAAGTCGGACTTTCAAAAATTCATAACTCACTTCCTGTTCATATTAGACGTTAAAATATCAAATTTTTCGCCATGCCCGATGAGACTGCCAAGTTTGGTGAGTTTTTGTGCATGTTTCAGGGGTCAAAAATGCGATCGAACAATCGGAAAAATAATAATAATAATAATTTCAACAAAAACAATAGGGACTTCGCAGCGGTCGCTGCTCAGGCCCTAATAATAATAATAATAATAATAATAAAAGTAATAATATTTTCTACAAAAACAATAGGGACCTCGCCACGGTCGCTGCTCGGGCCCCAATAATAATTTCTACACAAAGTCCATTGTGGTGACCCGCCCCCTTTTAAGTAAATTCAAAATGGCCGACTTCCTGTAAAACCTAGTTCATTCTCCAAGAGACTTTTTTGTAGGTCTTGGTCTTATACATACAGTGAACCCTCGCTACTTCGCGGTTCACCTTTCGCGGGTTCAGTGCTTCGCGGGTCTAAAAAATATTCGGGGGCATTGTAGTTTCGCCGAGCGGCACGACGGGGCGCTGGAGCGGTTAGACGGCCGGCGTGCGCCGAAGAAGAGCGTGGGCGAAGAGGAGAGTGGACGAAGAAGAGCACGTTCCCCCGGACACGATCGGTGGCGACGTTTCGCGCGGTTCGGACCGTACCAGAGCTCCGGCCAGCGTGCGTGGCAGTTAAGCCGTAGAGGAGCACCTTCCCCGGGCACGGGCAGTGCCAAGCGGCCCCTAAGTTTAACCGAATGGAAGCTCCGGAGGAGGAGGGCATGCTCGCGTCACAGTAAGCCGAAGAGGAGCACCTTCCCCGGGCACGGGCGGTTCCAAGCGGCCCCTAAGTTTAACCGAATGGAAGCTCCGGAGGAGGAGGGCATGCTCGCGTCACAGTAAGCCGAAGAGGAGCACCTTCCCCGGGCACGGGCGGTGCCAAGCGGCCCCTAAGTTTAACCGAATGGAAGCTCCGGGGGAGGAGGACGGGCGTGTGTCACAGTTAAGCCAAATTGGAGCACCTCTTCTGCCCGGGCACGAGCGGAGCGCGAGGCTGTCAGTTATGAATGAATAAATGAATAAATAAATAAAGAATGCCACCTTTCATTTCACAGGGCACACCGGACGGCGTACCAGCAGGTAAAAGTCGGAGTAATTAAATAAATACAAAAAGAATGGCTGGGGAATAAAAAAATAATACGTTTTAATAATAATTTGTTTTTTTTGTTATAACATGAATTTCACTCTCTCTCTCCCCGTATATATATATATATATATATATATATATATATATATTTATATATTTATTATATATATTGTATTTTTTTTTTAAGCATTTTTGAAGGTGCGCCGCTACTTCGCGGATTTTCAGTTTTCGCGGGTGGTCTCGGTCCCCATTAACCGCGATAACCGAGGGTTCACTGTACTCCATAAAATTTACAAAAAGCGAGGTGAAACACTCAACCAGAGCTGCTTTTTTTTAACATTTCTCGAGGGCCATGGCGAGCCATTTCAAAAAAGCTGCACAACTAACGTATAAAATATTGATAAATTTGCTCGGCCTGATGTGTGTGTAAAGTTTTACGAGTTGTCGTTCATATTTAGAACCTCATAATCAGCTTTGTTTTATTGCTGAACAGTGCAATGCCACTCCCACAACTTTTCACGAAAAATCACGAATTTCGTATTGTGACATCCTCATGGCCGAAACAGTCATCCGAGCATATATGAGGGCGACCTTGTTGAGTTGCACGGAGAAAAACATCCAAGAAAATAACTTGTATTAGCTTTTACCAGTTGGTGGCGCTACTACTACGATGTAAAATAAGTTGGTAGATGTCTTCAGGGCTGAAGTATCCTCAAATGTGTACAACTTCGAGAAGATAGGATCATCTGAGTCATGTTGCCGGAGCTTTTGTTGCCACAGAGTACAATCGGACTTTTCAGCACCTTAATAGCCACGCCTTTTGCCAAAACGTCACAAAATTCGGCAGAGAGTAAGATCATTGTCTTAAGTCTTTTCTGACTAATTTTCAGTCGGATTCGTCAAAAGGGCACCATGCAGTACGTGAAAATTAAAATAAAAACAAATTTTTGATTCCACTTGGCGGCACTGTGTGTATAACAAAATAATAACATTAAGATGTCTTCAGGTCGGGACGTTTTATTTACAGGTGAAGGTTTGGATTTTTAGGAGCATGTGCAGGGGAGTTATTAAGCATTCATTTATTTGTATTAGGTTCATTTTGTCTTCTTATTATTGATATTTGACTGATTCATTAAAAGCAGACAATTATGTTTTAGGTTAATTTTTTACCTGACATGTTTCGGCGAGTCTTTCGCCTTCTTCAGAGTGTCGCATGATGGTGTCTTGAGCTGATGTTCCATGAGGGTGTGACTTACCTGTCAAAAAAATGAAAAAATCAGAGCAGTAAAAGAACAAGCACAACATGAACATTACAAATCAGCAATCACTGACCACTGCAAAAGGGAAAACCACATCATGGACCGGGAGAAGGGCAGGGTCATCCGCACAGAAGAGAACAAACAACAGCGCTGGATCAGAGAGGCCATTGAGATCTGCAAGCGAGGCATAAAAACCATGAACAGAGACAAGGGAGCCTTCATCCTCTCTACCACCTGGACCAGCATCTTGGCGGAGTGAACGGACAGCGGGGGGCGTGACTTGCCTTCATTCTTGTGACAGGTAAGTCACGCCCTCATGGAACATCAGCTGATAAAGACGGGTCACAAGACACCATCATGTGACACTCTGAAGAAGGCGAAAGACTTTCGTATTGTGACATGCTCAAGGCCTAAACACTCATCCGAGCAAATATAAGGTAGATTTTGTTAACCTGCCCGGAGAAAAACATCAACGAAAATAATTTGTATTTGTTTTAACCAGTTGGTGGCGCTACCACTGCGATCAAAAATAAGTTGGCAGCCGTCTTCAGGGCCTGAATATCCTCAAATGTGAAAGATTTCCAGAAGATGGATCATCTGAATCATTTTGCAGGAACTTTTGTTGCCACGGAGAATAATCAGACTCTGCGGCACCGTAATAGCCACGCCCTTTGAAGGAAAGTCATAAAAATAGGGATAGAGTAAGATCAATGTCTTGAGTCTTTTCTAGCCAATTTTCAGTCGGATTCGTTAAAAGGGCACCGTGCAGTACGTCAAAATGTAAACATTTATATTGATTGGCGCAAGGTGTATAACTGAATATAAACATATAGATGTCTTCAGGTACCGACTCTTTATGTACATGTGAAGTTTTGGATTTTTAGCAGCACGGGCAGGAGAGTTATTAAGCATTTTGTCCATTGCGGCGAAGGAAATCTTAAGTGAAAACTTTGAAGCCCCGCCCCCGTCATATAGTATTTCGGAAACAAAAAATTTTAGCCCCAGTGTTTGTCCCAGGTCTTAAGATGCTCCAGACAGAACTTTAAGGCAATCAGATGAAGCCTTTAGGATCAGGGTGCAAAAGAATGACCCCTGTAAACATGCAAAAAAGGGCAAAAGTCGGACTTTCAAAAATTCATAACTCACTTCCTGTTCATATTAGACGTTAAAAAATATCAAATTTTTCGCCATGCCCGATGAGACTGCCAAGTTTGGTGAGTTTTTGTGCATGTTTCGGGGGTCAAAAATGCGATCGAACAATCGGAAAAATAATAATAATAATAATTTCTACAAAAACAATAGGGACTTCGCAGCGGTCGCTGCTCAGGCCCTAATAATAATAATAATAATAATAATAATAATAATAAAAGTAATAATATTTTCTACAAAAACAATAGGGACCTCGCCGCGGTCGCTGCTCGGGCCCCAATAATAATTTCTACACAAAGTCCATTGTGGAGACCCGCCCCCTTTTAAGTAAATTCAAAATGGCCGACTTCCTGTAAAACCTAGCTCATTGCTCCAAGAGACTTTTTTGTAGGTCTTGGTCTTATACATACAGTGAACCCTCGCTACTTCGAGGTTCACCTTTCGCGGGTTCAGTGCTTCGCGGGTCTAAAAAATATTCGGGGGCATTGTAGTTTCGCCGAGCGGCACGACGGGGCGCTGGAGCGGTTAGACGGCCGGCGTGCGCCGAAGAAGAGCGTGGGCGAAGAGGAGAGTGGACGAAGAAGAGCACGTTCCCCCGGACACGATCGGTGGCGACGTTTCGCGCGGTTCGGACCGTACCAGAGCTCCGGCCGGCGTGCGTGGCAGTTAAGCCGTAGAGGAGCACCTTCCCCGGGCACGGGCGGTTCCAAGCGGCCCCTGAGTTTAACCGAATGGAAGCTCCGGAGGAGGAGGGCATGCTCGCGTCACAGTAAGCCGAAGAGGAGCACCTTCCCCGGGCACGGGCGGTTCCAAGCGGCCCCTAAGTTTAACCGAATGGAAGCTCCGGAGGAGGAGGGCATGCTCGCGTCACAGTAAGCCGAAGAGGAGCACCTTCCCCGGGCACGGGCGGTGCCAAGCGGCCCCTAAGTTTAACCGAATGGAAGCTCCGGGGGAGGAGGGCGGGCGTGTGTCACAGTTAAGCCGAATTGGAGCACCTCTTCTGCCGGGCACAAGCGGAGCGCGAGGCTGTCAGTTATGAATGAATAAATGAATAAATAAATAAAGAATGCCACCTTTCATTTCACAGGGCACACCGGACGGCGTACCAGCAGGTAAAAGTCGGAGTAATTAAATAAATACAAAAAGAATGGTTGGGGAATAAAAAAATAATAAGTTTTAATAATAATTTGTTTTTTTTGTTATAACATGAATTTCACTCTCTCTCTCTCTCTCTCCCCCCGTATATATATATATATATATATATATATATATATATATATATATTTATATATTTATTATATATTTTTTTTAAGCATTTTTGAAGGTGCGCCGCTACTTCGCGGATTTTCAGTTTTCGCGGGTGGTCTCGGTCCCCATTAACCGCGATAACCGAGGGTTCACTGTACTCCATAAAATTTACAAAAAGCGAGGTGAAACACTCAACCAGGGCTGCTTTTTTGAACATTTCTCGAGGGCCATGGCGAGCCATTTCAAAAAAGCTGCACAACTAACGTATAAAATATTGATAAATTTGCTCGGCCTGATGTGTGTGTAAAGTTTCACGAGTTGTCGTTCATATTTAGAACCTCATAATCAGCTTTGTTTTATTGCCGAACAGTGCAATGCCACTCCCACAACTTTTCATGAAAAAGGACGAATTTCGTATTGTGACATCCTCATGGCCGAAACAGTCATCCGAGCATATATGAGGGCGACCTTGTTGAGTTGCACGGAGAAAAACATCCAAGAAAATAACTTGTATTAGCTTTTACCAGTTGGGGGCGCTACTACTACGATGAAAAATAAGTTGGTAGATGTCTTCAGGGCTGAAGTATCCTCAAATGTGTGCAACTTCGAGAAGATAGGATCATCTGAGTCATGTTGCTGGAGCTTTTGTTGCCACAGAGTACAATCGGACTTTTCAGCACCGTAATAGCCACGCCTTTTGCCAAAACGTCACAAAATTCGGCAGAGAGTAAGATCATTGTCTTGAGTCTTTTCTGACTAATTTTCAGTCGGATTCGTCGAAAGGGCACCGTGCAGTACGTGACAATTAAAATAAAAACAAATTTTTGATTCCACTTGGCGGCACTGTGTGTATAACAAAATAATAACATTAAGATGTCTTCAGGTCGGGACGTTTTATTTACAGGTGAAGGTTTGGATTTTTAGGAGCATGTGCAGGGGAGTTATTAAGCATTCATTTATTTGTATTAGGTTCATTTTGTCTTCTTATTATTGATATTTGACTGATTCATTAAAAGCAGACAATTATGTTTTAGGTTAATTTTTTACCTGACATGTTTCGGCGAGTCTTTCGCCTACTTCAGAGTGTCGCATGATGGTGTCTTGAGCTGATGTTCCATGAGGGTGTGACTTACCTGTCAAAAAAATGAAAAAAATCAGAGCAGTAAAAGAACAAGCACAACATGAACATTACAAATCAGCAATCACTGACCACTGCAAAAGGGAAAACCACATCATGGACCGGGAGAAGGGCAGGGTCATCCGCACAGAAGAGAACAAACAACAGCGCTGGATCAGAGAGGCCATTGAGATCTGCAAGCGAGGCATAAAAACCATGAACAGAGACAAGGGAGCCTTCATCCTCTCTACCACCTGGACCAGCATCTTGGCGGAGTGAACGGACAGCGGGGGGCGTGACTTGCCTTCATTCTTGTGACAGGTAAGTCACGCCCTCATGGAACATCAGCTGATAAAGGCGGGTCACAAGACACCATCATGTGACACTCTGAAGAAGGCGAAAGACTTTCGTATTGTGACATGCTCAAGGCCTAAACACTCATCCGAGCAAATATAAGGTAGATTTTGTTAACATGCCCGGAGAAAAACATCAACGAAAATAATTTATATTTGTTTTAACCAGTTGGTGGCGCTACCACTGCGATCAAAAATAAGTTGGCAGCCGTCTTCAGGGCCTGAATATCCTCAAATGTGAAAAATTTCGAGAAGATGGATCATCTGAATCATTTTGCAGGAACTTTTGTTGCCACGGAGAATAATCAGACTCTGCGGCACCGTAATAGCCACGCCCTTCGAAGGAAAGTCACAAAAATAGGGATAGAGTAAGATAAATGTCTTGAGTCTTTTCTAGCCAATTTTCAATCAGATTCGTTAAAAGGGCACCGTGCAGTACGTCAAAATGTAAAAAATGATATTGATTGGCGCAAGGTGTATAACTGAATATAAACATATAGATGTCTTCAGGTACAGACTCTTTATGTACATGTGAAGTTTTGGATTTTTAGCAGCATGTGCAGGAGAGTTATTAAGCATTTTGTCCATTGCGGCGAAGGAAATCTTAAGTGAAAACTTTGATGCCCCGCCCCCGTCATATAGTATTTCGGAAACAAAAATTTTTAGCCCCAGTGTTTGTCCCAGGTCTTCAGATGCTACAGACAGAATTTTAAGGCAATCAGATGAAGCCTTTAGGATCAGGGTGCAAAAGAATGACCCCTGTAAACATGCAAAAAAGGGCAAAAGTCGGACTTTCAAAAATTCAGAACTCACTTCCTGTTCATATTAGACGTTAAAATATCAAATTTTTCGCCATGCCCGATGAGACTGCCAGGTTTGGTGAGTTTTTGTGCATGTTTCGGGGGTCAAAAATGCGATCGAACAATCGGAAAAATAATAATAATAATTTCTACAAAAACAATAGGGACTTCGCAGCGGTCGCTGCTCAGGCCCTAATAATAATAATAATAATAATAATAAAAGTAATAATATTTTCTACAAAAACAATAGGGACCTCGCCGCGGTCGCTGCTCGGGCCCCAATAATAATTTCTACACAAAGTCCATTGTGGTGACCCGCCCCCTTTTAAGTAAATTCAAAATGGCCGACTTCCTGTAAAACCTAGCTCATTGCTCCAAGAGACTTTTTTGTAGGTCTTGGTCTTATACATACAGTGAACCCTCGCTACTTCGCGGTTCACCTTTCGCAGGTTCAGTGCTTCGCGGGTCTAAAAAATATTCGGGGGCATTGTAGTTTCGCCGAGCGGCACGACGGGGCGCTGGAGCGGTTAGACGGCCGGCGTGCGCCGAAGAAGAGCGTGGGCGAAGAGGAGAGTGGACGAAGAAGAGCACGTTCCCCCGGACACGATCGGTGGCGACGTTTCGCGCGGTTCGGACCGTACCAGAGCTCCGGCCAGCGTGCGTGGCAGTTAAGCCGTAGAGGAGCACCTTCCCCGGGCACGGGCGGTGCCAAGCGGCCCCTAAGTTTAACCGAATGGAAGCTCCGGAGGAGGAGGGCATGCTCGCGTCACAGTAAGCCGAAGAGGAGCACCTTCCCCGGGCACGGGCGGTTCCAAGCGGCCCCTAAGTTTAACCGAATGGAAGCTCCGGAGGAGGAGGGCATGCTCGCGTCACAGTAAGCCGAAGAGGAGCACCTACCCCGGGCACGGGCGGTGCCAAGCGGCCCCTAAGTTTAACCGAATGGAAGCTCCGGACGGAGGAGGACGGGCGTGTGTCACAGTTAAGCCAAATTGGAGCACCTCTTCTGCCCGGGCACGAGCGGAGCGCGAGGCTGTCAGTTATGAATGAATAAATGAATAAATAAATAAAGAATGCCACCTTTCATTTCACAGGGCACACCGGACGGCGTACCAGCAGGTAAAAGTCGGAGTAATTAAATAAATACAAAAAGAATGGCTGGGGAATAAAAAAATAATACGTTTTAATAATAATTTGGTTTTTTTGTTATAACATGAATTTCACTCTCTCTCTCCCCGTATATATATATATATATATATATATATATATATATATATATATATATATATATATATATATATATATATATATATATATATATTATTATATATATTGTATATTTTTTTTAAGCATTTTTGAAGGTGCGCCGCTACTTCGCGGATTTTCAGTTTTCGCGGATGGTCTCGGTCCCCATTAACGGCGATAACCGAGGGTTCACTGTACTCCATAAAATTTACAAAAAGCGAGGTGAAACACTCAACCAGAGCTGCTTTTTTTTAACATTTCTCGAGGGCCATGGCGAGCCATTTCAAAAAAGCTGCACAACTAACGTATAAAATATTGATAAATTTGCTCGGCCTGATGTGTGTGTAAAGTTTTACGAGTTGACGTTCATATTTAGAACCTCATAATCAGCTTTGTTTTATTGCCGAACAGTGCAATGCCACTCCCACAACTTTTCACGAAAAATCACGAATTTCGTATTGTGACATCCTCATGGCCGAAACAGTCATCCGAGCATATATGAGGGCGACCTTGTTGAGTTGCACGGAGAAAAACATCCAAGAAAATAACTTGTATTAGCTTTTACCAGTTGGTGGCGCTACTACTACGATGTAAAATAAGTTGGTAGATGTCTTCAGGGCTGAAGTATCCTCAAATGTGTACAACTTCGAGAAGATAGGATCATCTGAGTCATGTTGCCGGAGCTTTTGTTGCCACAGAGTACAATCGGACTTTTCAGCACCTTAATAGCCACGCCTTTTGCCAAAACGTCACAAAATTCGGCAGAGAGTAAGATCATTGTCTTGAGTCTTTTCTGACTAATTTTCAGTCGGATTCGTCAAAAGGGCACCGTGCAGTACGTGAAAATTAAAATAAAAACAAATTTTTGATTCCACTTGGCGGCACTGTGTGTATAACAAAATAATAACATTAAGATGTCTTCAGGTCGGGACGTTTTATTTACAGGTGAAGGTTTGGATTTTTAGGAGCATGTGCAGGGGAGTTATTAAGCATTCATTTATTTGTATTAGGTTCATTTTGTCTTCTTATTATTGATATTTGACTGATTCATTAAAAGCAGACAATTATGTTTTAGGTTAATTTTTTACCTGACATGTTTCGGCGAGTCTTTCGCCTTCTTCAGAGTGTCGCATGATGGTGTCTTGAGACCCGTCTTTATCAGCTGATGTTCCATGAGGGTGTGAATTACCTGTCAAAAAAATGAAAAATCAGAGCAGTCAAAGAACAAGCACAACATGAACATTACAAATCAGCAATCACTGACCACTGCAAAAGGGAAAACCACATCATGGACCGGGAGAAGGGCAGGGTCATCCGCACCGAAGAGAACAAACAACAGCGCTGGATCAGAGAGGCCATTGAGATCTGCAAGCGAGGCATAAAAACCATGAACAGAGACAAGGGAGCCTTCATCCTCTCTACCACCTGGAGCAGCATTTTGGCGGAGTGAACGGACAGCGGGGGGCGTGACTTGCCTTCATTCTTGTGACAGGTAAGTCACGCCCTCATGGAACATCAGCTGATAAAGACGGGCCACAAGACACCATCATGTGACACTCTGAAGAAGGCGAAAGACTTTCGTATTGTGACATCCTCAAGGCCTAAACACTCATCCGAGCAAATGTAAGGTAGATTTTGTTAACCTGCCCGGAGAAAAAAATCAACGAAAATAATTTGTATTTGTTTTAACCAGTTGGTGGCGCTACCACTGCGATCAAAAATAAGTTGGCAGCCGTCTTCAGGGCCTGAATATCCTCAAATGTGAAAAATTTCGAGAAGATGGATCATCTGAATCATTTTGCAGGAACTTTTGTTGCCACGGAGAATAATCAGACTCTGCGGCACCGTAATAGCCACGCCCTTCGAAGGAAAGTCACAAAAATAGGGATAGAGTAAGATCAATGTCTTGAGTCTTTTCTAGCCAATTTTCAATCAGATTCGTTAAAAGGGCACCGTGCAGTACGTCAAAATGTAAAAAATGATATTGATTGGCGCAAGGTGTATAAATGAATATAAATATATAGATGTCTTCAGGTACAGACTCTTTATGTACATGTGAAGTTTTGGATTTTTAGCAGCATGTGCAGGAGAGTTATTAAGCATTTTGTCCATTGCGGCGAAGGAAATCTTAAGTGAAAACTTTGATGCCCCGCCCCCGTCATATAGTATTTCGGAAACAAAAAATTTTAGCCCCAGTGTTTGTGCCAGGTCTTCAGATGCTACAGACAGAATTTTAAGGCAATCAGATGAAGCCTTTAGGATCAGGGTGCAAAAGAATGACCCCTGTAAACATGCAAAAAAGGGCAAAAGTCGGACTTTCAAAAATTCATAACTCACTTCCTGTTCATATTAGACGTTAAAATATCAAATTTTTCGCCATGCCCGATGAGACTGCCAAGTTTGGTGAGTTTTTGTGCATGTTTCGGGGGTCAAAAATGCGATCGAACAATCGGAAAAATAATAATAATAATAATTTCTACAAAAACAATAGGGACTTCGCAGCGGTCGCTGCTCAGACCCTAATAATAATAATAATAATAATAATAAAAGTAATAATATCTTCTACAAAAACAATAGGGACCTCGCCGCGGTCGCTGCTCGGGCCCCAATAATAATTTCTACACAAAGTCCATTGTGGTGACCCGCCCCCTTTTCAGTAAATTCAAAATGGCCGACTTCCTGTAAAACCTAGCTCATTGCTCCAAGAGACTTTTTTGTAGGTCTTGGTCTTATACATACAGTGAACCCTCGCTACTTCGCGGTTCACCTTTCGCGGGTTCAGTGCTTCGCGGGTCTAAAAAATATTCGGGGGCATTGTAGTTTCGCCGAGCGGCACGACGGGGCGCTGGAGCGGTTAGACGGCCGGCGTGCGCCGAAGAAGAGCGTGGGCGAAGAGGAGAGTGGACGAAGAAGAGCACGTTCCCCCGGACACGATCGGTGGCGACGTTTCGCGCGGTTCGGACCGTACCAGAGCTCCGGCCAGCGTGCGTGGCAGTTAAGCCGTAGAGGAGCACCTTCCCCGGGCACGGGCAGTGCCAAGCGGCCCCTAAGTTTAACCGAATGGAAGCTCCGGAGGAGGAGGGCATGCTCGCGTCACAGTAAGCCGAAGAGGAGCACCTTCCCCGGGCACGGGCGGTTCCAAGCGGCCCCTAAGTTTAACCGAATGGAAGCTCCGGAGGAGGAGGGCATGCTCGCGTCACAGTAAGCCGAAGAGGAGCACCTTCCCCGGGCACGGGCGGTGCCAAGCGGCCCCTAAGTTTAACCGAATGGAAGCTCCGGGGGAGGAGGACGGGCGTGTGTCACAGTTAAGCCAAATTGGAGCACCTCTTCTGCCCGGGCACGAGCGGAGCGCGAGGCTGTCAGTTATGAATGAATAAATGAATAAATAAATAAAGAATGCCACCTTTCATTTCACAGGGCACACCGGACGGCGTACCAGCAGGTAAAAGTCGGAGTAATTAAATAAATACAAAAAGAATGGCTGGGGAATAAAAAAATAATACGTTTTAATAATAATTTGTTTTTTTTGTTATAACATGAATTTCACTCTCTCTCTCCCCGTATATATATATATATATATATATATATATATATATATATATATTTATATATTTATTATATATATTGTATATTTTTTTTAAGCATTTTTGAAGGTGCGCCGCTACTTCGCGGATTTTCAGTTTTCGCGGGTGGTCTCGGTCCCCATTAACCGCGATAACCGAGGGTTCACTGTACTCCATAAAATTTACAAAAAGCGAGGTGAAACACTCAACCAGAGCTGCTTTTTTTTAACATTTCTCGAGGGCCATGGCGAGCCATTTCAAAAAAGCTGCACAACTAACGTATAAAATATTGATAAATTTGCTCGGCCTGATGTGTGTGTAAAGTTTTACGAGTTGTCGTTCATATTTAGAACCTCATAATCAGCTTTGTTTTATTGCTGAACAGTGCAATGCCACTCCCACAACTTTTCACGAAAAATCACGAATTTCGTATTGTGACATCCTCATGGCCGAAACAGTCATCCGAGCATATATGAGGGCGACCTTGTTGAGTTGCACGGAGAAAAACATCCAAGAAAATAACTTGTATTAGCTTTTACCAGTTGGTGGCGCTACTACTACGATGTAAAATAAGTTGGTAGATGTCTTCAGGGCTGAAGTATCCTCAAATGTGTACAACTTCGAGAAGATAGGATCATCTGAGTCATGTTGCCGGAGCTTTTGTTGCCACAGAGTACAATCGGACTTTTCAGCACCTTAATAGCCACGCCTTTTGCCAAAACGTCACAAAATTCGGCAGAGAGTAAGATCATTGTCTTAAGTCTTTTCTGACTAATTTTCAGTCGGATTCGTCAAAAGGGCACCATGCAGTACGTGAAAATTAAAATAAAAACAAATTTTTGATTCCACTTGGCGGCACTGTGTGTATAACAAAATAATAACATTAAGATGTCTTCAGGCCGGGACGTTTTATTTACAGGTGAAGGTTTGGATTTTTAGGAGCATGTGCAGGGGAGTTATTAAGCATTCATTTATTTGTATTAGGTTCATTTTGTCTTCTTATTATTGATATTTGACTGATTCATTAAAAGCAGACAATTATGTTTTAGGTTAATTTTTTACCTGACATGTTTCGGCGAGTCTTTCGCCTTCTTCAGAGTGTCGCATGATGGTGTCTTGAGCTGATGTTCCATGAGGGTGTGACTTACCTGTCAAAAAAATGAAAAAATCAGAGCAGTAAAAGAACAAGCACAACATGAACATTACAAATCAGCAATCACTGACCACTGCAAAAGGGAAAACCACATCATGGACCGGGAGAAGGGCAGGGTCATCCGCACAGAAGAGAACAAACAACAGCGCTGGATCAGAGAGGCCATTGAGATCTGCAAGCGAGGCATAAAAACCATGAACAGAGACAAGGGAGCCTTCATCCTCTCTACCACCTGGACCAGCATCTTGGCGGAGTGAACGGACAGCGGGGGGCGTGACTTGCCTTCATTCTTGTGACAGGTAAGTCACGCCCTCATGGAACATCAGCTGATAAAGACGGGTCACAAGACACCATCATGTGACACTCTGAAGAAGGCGAAAGACTTTCGTATTGTGACATGCTCAAGGCCTAAACACTCATCCGAGCAAATATAAGGTAGATTTTGTTAACCTGCCCGGAGAAAAACATCAACGAAAATAATTTGTATTTGTTTTAACCAGTTGGTGGCGCTACCACTGCGATCAAAAATAAGTTGGCAGCCGTCTTCAGGGCCTGAATATCCTCAAATGTGAAAGATTTCCAGAAGATGGATCATCTGAATCATTTTGCAGGAACTTTTGTTGCCACGGAGAATAATCAGACTCTGCGGCACCGTAATAGCCACGCCCTTTGAAGGAAAGTCATAAAAATAGGGATAGAGTAAGATCAATGTCTTGAGTCTTTTCTAGCCAATTTTCAGTCGGATTCGTTAAAAGGGCACCGTGCAGTACGTCAAAATTTAAACATTTATATTGATTGGCGCAAGGTGTATAACTGAATATAAACATATAGATGTCTTCAGGTACCGACTCTTTATGTACATGTGAAGTTTTGGATTTTTAGCAGCACGGGCAGGAGAGTTATTAAGCATTTTGTCCATTGCGGCGAAGGAAATCTTAAGTGAAAACTTTGAAGCCCCGCCCCCGTCATATAGTATTTCGGAAACAAAAAATTTTAGCCCCAGTGTTTGTCCCAGGTCTTAAGATGCTCCAGACAGAACTTTAAGGCAATCAGATGAAGCCTTTAGGATCAGGGTGCAAAAGAATGACCCCTGTAAACATGCAAAAAAGGGCAAAAGTCGGACTTTCAAAAATTCATAACTCACTTCCTGTTCATATTAGACGTTAAAAAATATCAAATTTTTCGCCATGCCCGATGAGACTGCCAAGTTTGGTGAGTTTTTGTGCATGTTTCGGGGGTCAAAAATGCGATCGAACAATCGGAAAAATAATAATAATAATAATTTCTACAAAAACAATAGGGACTTCGCAGCGGTCGCTGCTCAGGCCCTAATAATAATAATAATAATAATAATAATAATAATAAAAGTAATAATATTTTCTACAAAAACAATAGGGACCTCGCCGCGGTCGCTGCTCGGGCCCCAATAATATTTTCTACACAAAGTCCATTGTGGAGACCCGCCCCCTTTTAAGTAAATTCAAAATGGCCGACTTCCTGTAAAACCTAGCTCATTGCTCCAAGAGACTTTTTTGTAGGTCTTGGTCTTATACATACAGTGAACCCTCGCTACTTCGAGGTTCACCTTTCGCGGGTTCAGTGCTTCGCGGGTCTAAAAAATATTCGGGGGCATTGTAGTTTCGCCGAGCGGCACGACGGGGCGCTGGAGCGGTTAGACGGCCGGCGTGCGCCGAAGAAGAGCGTGGGCGAAGAGGAGAGTGGACGAAGAAGAGCACGTTCCCCCGGACACGATCGGTGGCGACGTTTCGCGCGGTTCGGACCGTACCAGAGCTCCGGCCGGCGTGCGTGGCAGTTAAGCCGTAGAGGAGCACCTTCCCCGGGCACGGGCGGTTCCAAGCGGCCCCTGAGTTTAACCGAATGGAAGCTCCGGAGGAGGAGGGCATGCTCGCGTCACAGTAAGCCGAAGAGGAGCACCTTCCCCGGGCACGGGCGGTTCCAAGCGGCCCCTAAGTTTAACCGAATGGAAGCTCCGGAGGAGGAGGGCATGCTCGCGTCACAGTAAGCCGAAGAGGAGCACCTTCCCCGGGCACGGGCGGTGCCAAGCGGCCCCTAAGTTTAACCGAATGGAAGCTCCGGGGGAGGAGGGCGGGCGTGTGTCACAGTTAAGCCGAATTGGAGCACCTCTTCTGCCGGGCACAAGCGGAGCGCGAGGCTGTCAGTTATGAATGAATAAATGAATAAATAAATAAAGAATGCCACCTTTCATTTCACAGGGCACACCGGACGGCGTACCAGCAGGTAAAAGTCGGAGTAATTAAATAAATACAAAAAGAATGGTTGGGGAATAAAAAAATAATAAGTTTTAATAATAATTTGTTTTTTTTGTTATAACATGAATTTCACTCTCTCTCTCTCTCTCTCCCCCCGTATATATATATATATATATATATATATATATATATATATATATATATATATATATATATATATATATATTATATATTTATTATATATTTTTTTTAAGCATTTTTGAAGGTGCGCCGCTACTTCGCGGATTTTCAGTTTTCGCGGGTGGTCTCGGTCCCCATTAACCGCGATAACCGAGGGTTCACTGTACTCCATAAAATTTACAAAAAGCGAGGTGAAACACTCAACCAGGGCTGCTTTTTTGAACATTTCTCGAGGGCCATGGCGAGCCATTTCAAAAAAGCTGCACAACTAACGTATAAAATATTGATAAATTTGCTCGGCCTGATGTGTGTGTAAAGTTTCACGAGTTGTCGTTCATATTTAGAACCTCATAATCAGCTTTGTTTTATTGCCGAACAGTGCAATGCCACTCCCACAACTTTTCATGAAAAAGGACGAATTTCGTATTGTGACATCCTCATGGCCGAAACAGTCATCCGAGCATATATGAGGGCGACCTTGTTGAGTTGCACGGAGAAAAACATCCAAGAAAATAACTTGTATTAGCTTTTACCAGTTGGGGGCGCTACTACTACGATGAAAAATAAGTTGGTAGATGTCTTCAGGGCTGAAGTATCCTCAAATGTGTGCAACTTCGAGAAGATAGGATCATCTGAGTCATGTTGCTGGAGCTTTTGTTGCCACAGAGTACAATCGGACTTTTCAGCACCGTAATAGCCACGCCTTTTGCCAAAACGTCACAAAATTCGGCAGAGAGTAAGATCATTGTCTTGAGTCTTTTCTGACTAATTTTCAGTCGGATTCGTCGAAAGGGCACCGTGCAGTACGTGACAATTAAAATAAAAACAAATTTTTGATTCCACTTGGCGGCACTGTGTGTATAACAAAATAATAACATTAAGATGTCTTCAGGTCGGGACGTTTTATTTACAGGTGAAGGTTTGGATTTTTAGGAGCATGTGCAGGGGAGTTATTAAGCATTCATTTATTTGTATTAGGTTCATTTTGTCTTCTTATTATTGATATTTGACTGATTCATTAAAAGCAGACAATTATGTTTTAGGTTAATTTTTTACCTGACATGTTTCGGCGAGTCTTTCGCCTACTTCAGAGTGTCGCATGATGGTGTCTTGAGCTGATGTTCCATGAGGGTGTGACTTACCTGTCAAAAAAATGAAAAAAATCAGAGCAGTAAAAGAACAAGCACAACATGAACATTACAAATCAGCAATCACTGACCACTGCAAAAGGGAAAACCACATCATGGACCGGGAGAAGGGCAGGGTCATCCACACAGAAGAGAACAAACAACAGCGCTGGATCAGAGAGGCCATTGAGATCTGCAAGCGAGGCATAAAAACCATGAACAGAGACAAGGGAGCCTTCATCCTCTCTACCACCTGGACCAGCATCTTGGCGGAGTGAACGGACAGCGGGGGGCGTGACTTGCCTTCATTCTTGTGACAGGTAAGTCACGCCCTCATGGAACATCAGCTGATAAAGGCGGGTCACAAGACACCATCATGTGACACTCTGAAGAAGGCGAAAGACTTTCGTATTGTGACATGCTCAAGGCCTAAACACTCATCCGAGCAAATATAAGGTAGATTTTGTTAACATGCCCGGAGAAAAACATCAACGAAAATAATTTATATTTGTTTTAACCAGTTGGTGGCGCTACCACTGCGATCAAAAATAAGTTGGCAGCCGTCTTCAGGGCCTGAATATCCTCAAATGTGAAAAATTTCGAGAAGATGGATCATCTGAATCATTTTGCAGGAACTTTTGTTGCCACGGAGAATAATCAGACTCTGCGGCACCGTAATAGCCACGCCCTTCGAAGGAAAGTCACAAAAATAGGGATAGAGTAAGATCAATGTCTTGAGTCTTTTCTAGCCAATTTTCAATCAGATTCGTTAAAAGGGCACCGTGCAGTACGTCAAAATGTAAAAAATGATATTGATTGGCGCAAGGTGTATAACTGAATATAAACATATAGATGTCTTCAGGTACAGACTCTTTATGTACATGTGAAGTTTTGGATTTTTAGCAGCATGTGCAGGAGAGTTATTAAGCATTTTGTCCATTGCGGCGAAGGAAATCTTAAGTGAAAACTTTGATGCCCCGCCCCCGTCATATAGTATTTCGGAAACAAAAAATTTTAGCCCCAGTGTTTGTCCCAGGTCTTCAGATGCTACAGACAGAATTTTAAGGCAATCAGATGAAGCCTTTAGGATCAGGGTGCAAAAGAATGACCCCTGTAAACATGCAAAAAAGGGCAAAAGTCGGACTTTCAAAAATTCAGAACTCACTTCCTGTTCATATTAGACGTTAAAATATCAAATTTTTCGCCATGCCCGATGAGACTGCCAGGTTTGGTGAGTTTTTGTGCATGTTTCGGGGGTCAAAAATGCGATCGAACAATCGGAAAAATAATAATAATAATTTCTACAAAAACAATAGGGACTTCGCAGCGGTCGCTGCTCAGGCCCTAATAATAATAATAATAATAATAATAAAAGTAATAATATTTTCTACAAAAACAATAGGGACCTCGCCGCGGTCGCTGCTCGGGCCCCAATAATAATTTCTACACAAAGTCCATTGTGGTGACCCGCCCCCTTTTAAGTAAATTCAAAATGGCCGACTTCCTGTAAAACCTAGCTCATTGCTCCAAGAGACTTTTTTGTAGGTCTTGGTCTTATACATACAGTGAACCCTCGCTACTTCGCGGTTCACCTTTCGCAGGTTCAGTGCTTCGCGGGTCTAAAAAATATTCGGGGGCATTGTAGTTTCGCCGAGCGGCACGACGGGGCGCTGGAGCGGTTAGACGGCCGGCGTGCGCCGAAGAAGAGCGTGGGCGAAGAGGAGAGTGGACGAAGAAGAGCACGTTCCCCCGGACACGATCGGTGGCGACGTTTCGCGCGGTTCGGACCGTACCAGAGCTCCGGCCAGCGTGCGTGGCAGTTAAGCCGTAGAGGAGCACCTTCCCCGGGCACGGGCGGTGCCAAGCGGCCCCTAAGTTTAACCGAATGGAAGCTCCGGAGGAGGAGGGCATGCTCGCGTCACAGTAAGCCGAAGAGGAGCACCTTCCCCGGGCACGGGCGGTTCCAAGCGGCCCCTAAGTTTAACCGAATGGAAGCTCCTGAGGAGGAGGGCATGCTCGCGTCACAGTAAGCCGAAGAGGAGCACCTTCCCCGGGCACGGGCGGTGCCAAGCGGCCCCTAAGTTTAACCGAATGGAAGCTCCGGACGGAGGAGGACGGGCGTGTGTCACAGTTAAGCCAAATTGGAGCACCTCTTCTGCCCGGGCACGAGCGGAGCGCGAGGCTGTCAGTTATGAATGAATAAATGAATAAATAAATAAAGAATGCCACCTTTCATTTCACAGGGCACACCGGACGGCGTACCAGCAGGTAAAAGTCGGAGTAATTAAATAAATACAAAAAGAATGGCTGGGGAATAAAAAAATAATACGTTTTAATAATAATTTGGTTTTTTTGTTATAACATGAATTTCACTCTCTCTCTCCCCGTATATATATATATATATATATATATATATATATATATATATATATATATATATATATTTATTATATATATTGTATATTTTTTTTAAGCATTTTTGAAGGTGCGCCGCTACTTCGCGGATTTTCAGTTTTCGCGGGTGGTCTCGGTCCCCATTAACCGCGATAACCGAGGGTTCACTGTACTCCATAAAATTTACAAAAAGCGAGGTGAAACACTCAACCAGAGCTGCTTTTTTTTAACATTTCTCGAGGGCCATGGCGAGCCATTTCAAAAAAGCTGCACAACTAACGTATAAAATATTGATAAATTTGCTCGGCCTGATGTGTGTGTAAAGTTTTACGAGTTGTCGTTCATATTTAGAACCTCATAATCAGCTTTGTTTTATTGCCGAACAGTGCAATGCCACTCCCACAACTTTTCACGAAAAATCACGAATTTCGTATTGTGACATCCTCATGGCCGAAACAGTCATCCGAGCATATATGAGGGCGACCTTGTTGAGTTGCACGGAGAAAAACATCCAAGAAAATAACTTGTATTAGCTTTTACCAGTTGGTGGCGCTACTACTACGATATAAAATAAGTTGGTAGATGTCTTCAGGGCTGAAGTATCCTCAAATGTGTACAACTTCGAGAAGATAGGATGATCTGAGTCATGTTGCCGGAGCTTTTGTTGCCACAGAGTACAATCGGACTTTTCAGCACCTTAATAGCCACGCCTTTTGCCAAAACGTCACAAAATTCGGCAGAGAGTAAGATCATTGTCTTGAGTCTTTTCTGACTAATTTTCAGTCGGATTCGTCAAAAGGGCACCGTGCAGTACGTGAAAATTAAAATAAAAACAAATTTTTGATTCCACTTGGCGGCACTGTGTGTATAACAAAATAATAACATTAAGATGTCTTCAGGTCGGGACGTTTTATTTACAGGTGAAGGTTTGGATTTTTAGGAGCATGTGCAGGGGAGTTATTAAGCATTCATTTATTTGTATTAGGTTCATTTTGTCTTCTTATTATTGATATTTGACTGATTCATTAAAAGCAGACAATTATGTTTTAGGTTAATTTTTTACCTGACATGTTTCGGCGAGTCTTTCGCCTTCTTCAGAGTGTCGCATGATGGTGTCTTGAGACCCGTCTTTATCAGCTGATGTTCCATGAGGGTGTGACTTACCTGTCAAAAAAATGAAAAATCAGAGCAGTAAAAGAACAAGCACAACATGAACATTACAAATCAGCAATCACTGACCACTGCAAAAGGGAAAACCACATCATGGACCGGGAGAAGGGCAGGGTCATCCGCACAGAAGAGAACAAACAACAGCGCTGGATCAGAGAGGCCATTGAGATCTGCAAGCGAGGCATAAAAACCATGAACAGAGACAAGGGAGCCTTCATCCTCTCTACCACCTGGACCAGCATCTTGGCGGAGTGAACGGACAGCGGGGGGCGTGACTTGCCTTCATTCTTGTGACAGGTAAGTCACGCCCTCATGGAACATCAGCTGATAAAGGCGGGTCACAAGACACCATCATGTGACACTCTGAAGAAGGCGAAAGACTTTCGTATTGTGACATGCTCAAGGCCTAAACACTCATCCGAGCAAATATAAGGTAGATTTTGTTAACATGCCCGGAGAAAAACATCAACGAAAATAATTTATATTTGTTTTAACCAGTTGGTGGCGCTACCACTGCGATCAAAAATAAGTTGGCAGCCGTCTTCAGGGCCTGAATATCCTCAAATGTGAAAAATTTCGAGAAGATGGATCATCTGAATCATTTTGCAGGAACTTTTGTTGCCACGGAGAATAATCAGACTCTGCGGCACCGTAATAGCCACGCCCTTCGAAGGAAAGTCACAAAAATAGGGATAGAGTAAGATCAATGTCTTGAGTCTTTTCTAGCCAATTTTCAATCAGATTCGTTACAAGGGCACCGTGCAGTACGTCAAAATGTAAAAAATGATATTGATTGGCGCAAGGTGTATAACTGAATATAAACATATAGATGTCTTCAGGTACAGACTCTTTATGTACATGTGAAGTTTTGGATTTTTAGCAGCATGTGCAGGAGAGTTATTAAGCATTTTGTCCATTGCGGCGAAGGAAATCTTAAGTGAAAACTTTGATGCCCCGCCCCCGTCATATAGTATTTCGGAAACAAAAAATTTTAGCCCCAGTGTTTGTCCCAGGTCTTCAGATGCTACAGACAGAATTTTAAGGCAATCAGATGAAGCCTTTAGGATCAGGGTGCAAAAGAATGACCCCTGTAAACATGCAAAAAAGGGCAAAAGTCGGACTTTCAAAAATTCATAACTCACTTCCTGTTCATATTAGACGTTAAAATATCAAATTTTTCGCCATGCCCGATGAGACTGCCAGGTTTGGTGAGTTTTTGTGCATGTTTCGGGGGTCAAAAATGCGATCGAACAATCGGAAAAATAATAATAATAATTTCTACAAAAACAATAGGGACTTCGCAGCGGTCGCTGCTCAGGCCCTAATAATAATAATAATAATAATAATAAAAGTAATAATATTTTCTACAAAAACAATAGGGACCTCGCCGCGGTCGCTGCTCGGGCCCCAATAATAATTTCTACACAAAGTCCATTGTGGTGACCCGCCCCCTTTTAAGTAAATTCAAAATGGCCGACTTCCTGTAAAACCTAGCTCATTGCTCCAAGAGACTTTTTTGTAGGTCTTGGTCTTATACATACAGTGAACCCTCGCTACTTCGCGGTTCACCTTTCGCAGGTTCAGTGCTTCGCGGGTCTAAAAAATATTCGGGGGCATTGTAGTTTCGCCGAGCGGCACGACGGGGCGCTGGAGCGGTTAGACGGCCGGCGTGCGCCGAAGAAGAGCGTGGGCGAAGAGGAGAGTGGACGAAGAAGAGCACGTTCCCCCGGACACGATCGGTGGCGACGTTTCGCGCGGTTCGGACCGTACCAGAGCTCCGGCCAGCGTGCGTGGCAGTTAAGCCGTAGAGGAGCACCTTCCCCGGGCACGGGCGGTGCCAAGCGGCCCCTAAGTTTAACCGAATGGAAGCTCCGGAGGAGGAGGGCATGCTCGCGTCACAGTAAGCCGAAGAGGAGCACCTTCCCCGGGCACGGGCGGTTCCAAGCGGCCCCTAAGTTTAACCGAATGGAAGCTCCTGAGGAGGAGGGCATGCTCGCGTCACAGTAAGCCGAAGAGGAGCACCTTCCCCGGGCACGGGCGGTGCCAAGCGGCCCCTAAGTTTAACCGAATGGAAGCTCCGGACGGAGGAGGACGGGCGTGTGTCACAGTTAAGCCAAATTGGAGCACCTCTTCTGCCCGGGCACGAGCGGAGCGCGAGGCTGTCAGTTATGAATGAATAAATGAATAAATAAATAAAGAATGCCACCTTTCATTTCACAGGGCACACCGGACGGCGTACCAGCAGGTAAAAGTCGGAGTAATTAAATAAATACAAAAAGAATGGCTGGGGAATAAAAAAATAATACGTTTTAATAATAATTTGGTTTTTTTGTTATAACATGAATTTCACTCTCTCTCTCCCCGTATATATATATATATATATATATATATATATATATATATATATATATATATATATTTATTATATATATTGTATATTTTTTTTAAGCATTTTTGAAGGTGCGCCGCTACTTCGCGGATTTTCAGTTTTCGCGGGTGGTCTCGGTCCCCATTAACCGCGATAACCGAGGGTTCACTGTACTCCATAAAATTTACAAAAAGCGAGGTGAAACACTCAACCAGAGCTGCTTTTTTTTAACATTTCTCGAGGGCCATGGCGAGCCATTTCAAAAAAGCTGCACAACTAACGTATAAAATATTGATAAATTTGCTCGGCCTGATGTGTGTGTAAAGTTTTACGAGTTGTCGTTCATATTTAGAACCTCATAATCAGCTTTGTTTTATTGCCGAACAGTGCAATGCCACTCCCACAACTTTTCACGAAAAATCACGAATTTCGTATTGTGACATCCTCATGGCCGAAACAGTCATCCGAGCATATATGAGGGCGACCTTGTTGAGTTGCACGGAGAAAAACATCCAAGAAAATAACTTGTATTAGCTTTTACCAGTTGGTGGCGCTACTACTACGATATAAAATAAGTTGGTAGATGTCTTCAGGGCTGAAGTATCCTCAAATGTGTACAACTTCGAGAAGATAGGATGATCTGAGTCATGTTGCCGGAGCTTTTGTTGCCACAGAGTACAATCGGACTTTTCAGCACCTTAATAGCCACGCCTTTTGCCAAAACGTCACAAAATTCGGCAGAGAGTAAGATCATTGTCTTGAGTCTTTTCTGACTAATTTTCAGTCGGATTCGTCAAAAGGGCACCGTGCAGTACGTGAAAATTAAAATAAAAACAAATTTTTGATTCCACTTGGCGGCACTGTGTGTATAACAAAATAATAACATTAAGATGTCTTCAGGTCGGGACGTTTTATTTACAGGTGAAGGTTTGGATTTTTAGGAGCATGTGCAGGGGAGTTATTAAGCATTCATTTATTTGTATTAGGTTCATTTTGTCTTCTTATTATTGATATTTGACTGATTCATTAAAAGCAGACAATTATGTTTTAGGTTAATTTTTTACCTGACATGTTTCGGCGAGTCTTTCGCCTTCTTCAGAGTGTCGCATGATGGTGTCTTGAGACCCGTCTTTATCAGCTGATGTTCCATGAGGGTGTGACTTACCTGTCAAAAAAATGAAAAATCAGAGCAGTAAAAGAACAAGCACAACATGAACATTACAAATCAGCAATCACTGACCACTGCAAAAGGGAAAACCACATCATGGACCGGGAGAAGGGCAGGGTCATCCGCACAGAAGAGAACAAACAACAGCGCTGGATCAGAGAGGCCATTGAGATCTGCAAGCGAGGCATAAAAACCATGAACAGAGACAAGGGAGCCTTCATCCTCTCTACCACCTGGACCAGCATCTTGGCGGAGTGAACGGACAGCGGGGGGCGTGACTTGCCTTCATTCTTGTGACAGGTAAGTCACGCCCTCATGGAACATCAGCTGATAAAGGCGGGTCACAAGACACCATCATGTGACACTCTGAAGAAGGCGAAAGACTTTCGTATTGTGACATGCTCAAGGCCTAAACACTCATCCGAGCAAATATAAGGTAGATTTTGTTAACATGCCCGGAGAAAAACATCAACGAAAATAATTTATATTTGTTTTAACCAGTTGGTGGCGCTACCACTGCGATCAAAAATAAGTTGGCAGCCGTCTTCAGGGCCTGAATATCCTCAAATGTGAAAAATTTCGAGAAGATGGATCATCTGAATCATTTTGCAGGAACTTTTGTTGCCACGGAGAATAATCAGACTCTGCGGCACCGTAATAGCCACGCCCTTCGAAGGAAAGTCACAAAAATAGGGATAGAGTAAGATCAATGTCTTGAGTCTTTTCTAGCCAATTTTCAATCAGATTCGTTACAAGGGCACCGTGCAGTACGTCAAAATGTAAAAAATGATATTGATTGGCGCAAGGTGTATAACTGAATATAAACATATAGATGTCTTCAGGTACAGACTCTTTATGTACATGTGAAGTTTTGGATTTTTAGCAGCATGTGCAGGAGAGTTATTAAGCATTTTGTCCATTGCGGCGAAGGAAATCTTAAGTGAAAACTTTGATGCCCCGCCCCCGTCATATAGTATTTCGGAAACAAAAAATTTTAGCCCCAGTGTTTGTCCCAGGTCTTCAGATGCTACAGACAGAATTTTAAGGCAATCAGATGAAGCCTTTAGGATCAGGGTGCAAAAGAATGACCCCTGTAAACATGCAAAAAAGGGCAAAAGTCGGACTTTCAAAAATTCATAACTCACTTCCTGTTCATATTAGACGTTAAAATATCAAATTTTTCGCCATGCCCGATGAGACTGCCAGGTTTGGTGAGTTTTTGTGCATGTTTCGGGGGTCAAAAATGCGATCGAACAATCGGAAAAATAATAATAATAATTTCTACAAAAACAATAGGGACTTCGCAGCGGTCGCTGCTCAGGCCCTAATAATAATAATAATAATAATAATAAAAGTAATAATATTTTCTACAAAAACAATAGGGACCTCGCCGCGGTCGCTGCTCGGGCCCCAATAATAATTTCTACACAAAGTCCATTGTGGTGACCCGCCCCCTTTTAAGTAAATTCAAAATGGCCGACTTCCTGTAAAACCTAGCTCATTGCTCCAAGAGACTTTTTTGTAGGTCTTGGTCTTATACATACAGTGAACCCTCGCTACTTCGCGGTTCACCTTTCGCAGGTTCAGTGCTTCGCGGGTCTAAAAAATATTCGGGGGCATTGTAGTTTCGCCGAGCGGCACGACGGGGCGCTGGAGCGGTTAGACGGCCGGCGTGCGCCGAAGAAGAGCGTGGGCGAAGAGGAGAGTGGACGAAGAAGAGCACGTTCCCCCGGACACGATCTGTGGCGACGTTTCGCGCGGTTCGGACCGTACCAGAGCTCCGGCCAGCGTGCGTGGCAGTTAAGCCGTAGAGGAGCACCTTTCCCGGGCACGGGCGGTGCCAAGCGGCCCCTAAGTTTAACCGAATGGAAGCTCCGGAGGAGGAGGGCATGCTCGCGTCACAGTAAGCCGAAGAGGAGCACCTTCCCCGGGCACGGGCGGTTCCAAGCGGCCCCTAAGTTTAACCGAATGGAAGCTCCGGAGGAGGAGGGCATGCTCGCGTCACAGTAAGCCGAAGAGGAGCACCTTCCCCGGGCACGGGCGGTGCCAAGCGGCCCCTAAGTTTAACCGAATGGAAGCTCCGGACGGAGGAGGACGGGCGTGTGTCACAGTTAAGCCAAATTGGAGCACCTCTTCTGCCCGGGCACGAGCGGAGCGCGAGGCTGTCAGTTATGAATGAATAAATGAATAAATAAATAAATAATGCCACCTTTCATTTCACAGGCCACACCGGACGGCGTACCAGCAGGTAAAAGTCGGAGTAATTAAATAAATACAAAAAGAATGGCTGGGGAATAAAAAAATAATACGTTTTAATAATAATTTGGTTTTTTTGTTATAACATGAATTTCACTCTCTCTCTCCCCGTATATATATATATATATATATATATATATATATATATATATATATATATATATATTTATTATATATATTGTATATTTTTTTTAAGCATTTTTGAAGGTGCGCCGCTACTTCGCGGATTTTCAGTTTTCGCGGGTGGTCTCGGTCCCCATTAACCGCGATAACCGAGGGTTCACTGTACTCCATAAAATTTACAAAAAGCGAGGTGAAACACTCAACCAGAGCTGCTTTTTTTTAACATTTCTCGAGGGCCATGGCGAGCCATTTCAAAAAAGCTGCACAACTAACGTATAAAATATTGATAAATTTGCTCGGCCTGATGTGTGTGTAAAGTTTTACGAGTTGTCGTTCATATTTAGAACCTCATAATCAGCTTTGTTTTATTGCCGAACAGTGCAATGCCACTCCCACAACTTTTCACGAAAAATCACGAATTTCGTATTGTGACATCCTCATGGCCGAAACAGTCATCCGAGCATATATGAGGGCGACCTTGTTGAGTTGCACGGAGAAAAACATCCAAGAAAATAACTTGTATTAGCTTTTACCAGTTGGTGGCGCTACTACTACGATATAAAATAAGTTGGTAGATGTCTTCAGGGCTGAAGTATCCTCAAATGTGTACAACTTCGAGAAGATAGGATGATCTGAGTCATGTTGCCGGAGCTTTTGTTGCCACAGAGTACAATCGGACTTTTCAGCACCTTAATAGCCACGCCTTTTGCCAAAACGTCACAAAATTCGGCAGAGAGTAAGATCATTGTCTTGAGTCTTTTCTGACTAATTTTCAGTCGGATTCGTCAAAAGGGCACCGTGCAGTACGTGAAAATTAAAATAAAAACAAATTTTTGATTCCACTTGGCGGCACTGTGTGTATAACAAAATAATAACATTAAGATGTCTTCAGGTCGGGACGTTTTATTTACAGGTGAAGGTTTGGATTTTTAGGAGCATGTGCAGGGGAGTTATTAAGCATTCATTTATTTGTATTAGGTTCATTTTGTCTTCTTATTATTGATATTTGACTGATTCATTAAAAGCAGACAATTATGTTTTAGGTTAATTTTTTACCTGACATGTTTCGGCGAGTCTTTCGCCTTCTTCAGAGTGTCGCATGATGGTGTCTTGAGACCCGTCTTTATCAGCTGATGTTCCATGAGGGTGTGACTTACCTGTCAAAAAAATGAAAAATCAGAGCAGTAAAAGAACAAGCACAACATGAACATTACAAATCAGCAATCACTGACCACTGCAAAAGGGAAAACCACATCATGGACCGGGAGAAGGGCAGGGTCATCCGCACAGAAGAGAACAAACAACAGCGCTGGATCAGAGAGGCCATTGAGATCTGCAAGCGAGGCATAAAAACCATGAACAGAGACAAGGGAGCCTTCATCCTCTCTACCACCTGGACCAGCATCTTGGCGGAGTGAACGGACAGCGGGGGGCGTGACTTGCCTTCATTCTTGTGACAGGTAAGTCACGCCCTCATGGAACATCAGCTGATAAAGGCGGGTCACAAGACACCATCATGTGACACTCTGAAGAAGGCGAAAGACTTTCGTATTGTGACATGCTCAAGGCCTAAACACTCATCCGAGCAAATATAAGGTAGATTTTGTTAACATGCCCGGAGAAAAACATCAACGAAAATAATTTATATTTGTTTTAACCAGTTGGTGGCGCTACCACTGCGATCAAAAATAAGTTGGCAGCCGTCTTCAGGGCCTGAATATCCTCAAATGTGAAAAATTTCGAGAAGATGGATCATCTGAATCATTTTGCAGGAACTTTTGTTGCCACGGAGAATAATCAGACTCTGCGGCACCGTAATAGCCACGCCCTTCGAAGGAAAGTCACAAAAATAGGGATAGAGTAAGATCAATGTCTTGAGTCTTTTCTAGCCAATTTTCAATCAGATTCGTTACAAGGGCACCGTGCAGTACGTCAAAATGTAAAAAATGATATTGATTGGCGCAAGGTGTATAACTGAATATAAACATATAGATGTCTTCAGGTACAGACTCTTTATGTACATGTGAAGTTTTGGATTTTTAGCAGCATGTGCAGGAGAGTTATTAAGCATTTTGTCCATTGCGGCGAAGGAAATCTTAAGTGAAAACTTTGATGCCCCGCCCCCGTCATATAGTATTTCGGAAACAAAAAATTTTAGCCCCAGTGTTTGTCCCAGGTCTTCAGATGCTACAGACAGAATTTTAAGGCAATCAGATGAAGCCTTTAGGATCAGGGTGCAAAAGAATGACCCCTGTAAACATGCAAAAAAGGGCAAAAGTCGGACTTTCAAAAATTCATAACTCACTTCCTGTTCATATTAGACGTTAAAATATCAAATTTTTCGCCATGCCCGATGAGACTGCCAGGTTTGGTGAGTTTTTGTGCATGTTTCGGGGGTCAAAAATGCGATCGAACAATCGGAAAAATAATAATAATAATTTCTACAAAAACAATAGGGACTTCGCAGCGGTCGCTGCTCAGGCCCTAATAATAATAATAATAATAATAATAAAAGTAATAATATTTTCTACAAAAACAATAGGGACCTCGCCGCGGTCGCTGCTCGGGCCCCAATAATAATTTCTACACAAAGTCCATTGTGGTGACCCGCCCCCTTTTAAGTAAATTCAAAATGGCCGACTTCCTGTAAAACCTAGCTCATTGCTCCAAGAGACTTTTTTGTAGGTCTTGGTCTTATACATACAGTGAACCCTCGCTACTTCGCGGTTCACCTTTCGCAGGTTCAGTGCTTCGCGGGTCTAAAAAATATTCGGGGGCATTGTAGTTTCGCCGAGCGGCACGACGGGGCGCTGGAGCGGTTAGACGGCCGGCGTGCGCCGAAGAAGAGCGTGGGCGAAGAGGAGAGTGGACGAAGAAGAGCACGTTCCCCCGGACACGATCTGTGGCGACGTTTCGCGCGGTTCGGACCGTACCAGAGCTCCGGCCAGCGTGCGTGGCAGTTAAGCCGTAGAGGAGCACCTTTCCCGGGCACGGGCGGTGCCAAGCGGCCCCTAAGTTTAACCGAATGGAAGCTCCGGAGGAGGAGGGCATGCTCGCGTCACAGTAAGCCGAAGAGGAGCACCTTCCCCGGGCACGGGCGGTTCCAAGCGGCCCCTAAGTTTAACCGAATGGAAGCTCCGGAGGAGGAGGGCATGCTCGCGTCACAGTAAGCCGAAGAGGAGCACCTTCCCCGGGCACGGGCGGTGCCAAGCGGCCCCTAAGTTTAACCGAATGGAAGCTCCGGACGGAGGAGGACGGGCGTGTGTCACAGTTAAGCCAAATTGGAGCACCTCTTCTGCCCGGGCACGAGCGGAGCGCGAGGCTGTCAGTTATGAATGAATAAATGAATAAATAAATAAATAATGCCACCTTTCATTTCACAGGCCACACCGGACGGCGTACCAGCAGGTAAAAGTCGGAGTAATTAAATAAATACAAAAAGAATGGCTGGGGAATAAAAAAATAATACGTTTTAATAATAATTTGGTTTTTTTGTTATAACATGAATTTCACTCTCTCTCTCCCCGTATATATATATATATATATATATATATATATATATATATATATATATTTATTATATATATTGTATATTTTTTTTAAGCATTTTTGAAGGTGCGCCGCTACTTCGCGGATTTTCAGTTTTCGCGGGTGGTCTCGGTCCCCATTAACCGCGATAACCGAGGGTTCACTGTACTCCATAAAATTTACAAAAAGCGAGGTGAAACACTCAACCAGAGCTGCTTTTTTTTAACATTTCTCGAGGGCCATGGCGAGCCATTTAAAAAAAGCTGCACAACTAACGTATAAAATATTGATAAATTTGCTCGGCCTGATGTGTGTGTAAAGTTTTACGAGTTGTCGTTCATATTTAGAACCTCATAATCAGCTTTGTTTTATTGCCGAACAGTGCAATGCCACTCCCACAACTTTTCACGAAAAATCACGAATTTCGTATTGTGACATCCTCATGGCCGAAACAGTCATCCGAGCATATATGAGGGCGACCTTGTTGAGTTGCACGGAGAAAAACATCCAAGAAAATAACTTGTATTAGCTTTTACCAGTTGGTGGCGCTACTACTACGATATAAAATAAGTTGGTAGATGTCTTCAGGGCTGAAGTATCCTCAAATGTGTACAACTTCGAGAAGATAGGATGATCTGAGTCATGTTGCCGGAGCTTTTGTTGCCACAGAGTACAATCGGACTTTTCAGCACCTTAATAGCCACGCCTTTTGCCAAAACGTCACAAAATTCGGCAGAGAGTAAGATCATTGTCTTGAGTCTTTTCTGACTAATTTTCAGTCGGATTCGTCAAAAGGGCACCGTGCAGTACGTGAAAATTAAAATAAAAACAAATTTTTGATTCCACTTGGCGGCACTGTGTGTATAACAAAATAATAACATTAAGATGTCTTCAGGTCGGGACGTTTTATTTACAGGTGAAGGTTTGGATTTTTAGGAGCATGTGCAGGGGAGTTATTAAGCATTCATTTATTTGTATTAGGTTCATTTTGTCTTCTTATTATTGATATTTGACTGATTCATTAAAAGCAGACAATTATGTTTTAGGTTAATTTTTTACCTGACATGTTTCGGCGAGTCTTTCGCCTTCTTCAGAGTGTCGCATGATGGTGTCTTGAGACCCGTCTTTATCAGCTGATGTTCCATGAGGGTGTGACTTACCTGTCAAAAAAATGAAAAATCAGAGCAGTAAAAGAACAAGCACAACATGAACATTACAAATCAGCAATCACTGACCACTGCAAAAGGGAAAACCACATCATGGACCGGGAGAAGGGCAGGGTCATCCGCACCGAAGAGAACAAACAACAGCGCTGGATCAGAGAGGCCATTGAGATCTGCAAGCGAGGCATAAAAACCATGAACAGAGACAAGGGAGCCTTCATCCTCTCTACCACCTGGAGCAGCATTTTGGCGGAGTGAACGGACAGCGGGGGGCGTGACTTGCCTTCATTCTTGTGACAGGTAAGTCACGCCCTCATGGAACATCAGCTGATAAAGACGGGCCACAAGACACCATCATGTGACACTCTGAAGAAGGCGAAAGACTTTCGTATTGTGACATCCTCAAGGCCTAAACACTCATCCGAGCAAATGTAAGGTAGATTTTGTTAACCTGCCCGGAGAAAAAAATCAACGAAAATGATTTGTATTTGTTTTAACCAGTTGGTGGCGCTACCACTGCGATCAAAAATAAGTTGGCAGCCGTCTTCAGGGCCTGAATATCCTCAAATGTGAAAAATTTCGAGAAGATGGATCATCTGAATCATTTTGCAGGAACTTTTGTTGCCACGGAGAATAATCAGACTCTGCGGCACCGTAATAGCCACGCCCTTCGAAGGAAAGTCACAAAAATAGGGATAGAGTAAGATCAATGTCTTGAGTCTTTTCTAGCCAATTTTCAATCAGATTCGTTAAAAGGGCACCGTGCAGTACGTCAAAATGTAAAAAATGATATTGATTGGCGCAAGGTGTATAACTGAATATAAACATATAGATGTCTTCAGGTACAGACTCTTTATGTACATGTGAAGTTTTGGATTTTTAGCAGCATGTGCAGGAGAGTTATTAAGCATTTTGTCCATTGCGGCGAAGGAAATCTTAAGTGAAAACTTTGATGCCCCGCCCCCGTCATATAGTATTTCGGAAACAAAAAATTTTAGCCCCAGTGTTTGTGCCAGGTCTTCAGATGCTACAGACAGAATTTTAAGGCAATCAGATGAAGCCTTTAGGATCAGGGTGCAAAAGAATGACCACTGTAAACATGCAAAAAAGGGCAAAAGTCGGACTTTCAAAAATTCATAACTCACTTCCTGTTCATATTAGACGTTAAAATATCAAATTTTTCGCCATGCCCGATGAGACTGCCAAGTTTGGTGAGTTTTTGTGCATGTTTCGGGGGTCAAAAATGCGATCGAACAATCGGAAAAATAATAATAATAATAATTTCTACAAAAACAATAGGGACTTCGCAGCGGTCGCTGCTCAGACCCTAATAATAATAATAATAATAATAATAAAAGTAATAATATCTTCTACAAAAACAATAGGGACCTCGCCGCGGTCGCTGCTCGGGCCCCAATAATAATTTCTACACAAAGTCCATTGTGGTGACCCGCCCCCTTTTCAGTAAATTCAAAATGGCCGACTTCCTGTAAAACCTAGCTCATTGCTCCAAGAGACTTTTTTGTAGGTCTTGGTCTTATACATACAGTGAACCCTCGCTACTTCGCGGTTCACCTTTCGCGGGTTCAGTGCTTCGCGGGTCTAAAAAATATTCGGGGGCATTGTAGTTTCGCCGAGCGGCACGACGGGGCGCTGGAGCGGTTAGACGGCCGGCGTGCGCCGAAGAAGAGCGTGGGCGAAGAGGAGAGTGGACGAAGAAGAGCACGTTCCCCCGGACACGATCGGTGGCGACGTTTCGCGCGGTTCGGACCGTACCAGAGCTCCGGCCAGCGTGCGTGGCAGTTAAGCCGTAGAGGAGCACCTTCCCCGGGCACGGGCAGTGCCAAGCGGCCCCTAAGTTTAACCGAATGGAAGCTCCGGAGGAGGAGGGCATGCTCGCGTCACAGTAAGCCGAAGAGGAGCACCTTCCCCGGGCACGGGCGGTTCCAAGCGGCCCCTAAGTTTAACCGAATGGAAGCTCCGGAGGAGGAGGGCATGCTCGCGTCACAGTAAGCCGAAGAGGAGCACCTTCCCCGGGCACGGGCGGTGCCAAGCGGCCCCTAAGTTTAACCGAATGGAAGCTCCGGGGGAGGAGGACGGGCGTGTGTCACAGTTAAGCCAAATTGGAGCACCTCTTCTGCCCGGGCACGAGCGGAGCGCGAGGCTGTCAGTTATGAATGAATAAATAAATAAAGAATGCCACCTTTCATTTCACAGGGCACACCGGACGGCGTACCAGCAGGTAAAAGTCGGAGTAATTAAATAAATACAAAAAGAATGGCTGGGGAATAAAAAAATAATACGTTTTAATAATAATTTGTTTTTTTTGTTATAACATGAATTTCACTCTCTCTCTCCCCGTATATATATATATATATATATATATATATATATATATATATATATATATATATTATATATTTATTATATATATTGTATATTTTTTTTAAGCATTTTTGAAGGTGCGCCGCTACTTCGCGGATTTTCAGTTTTCGCGGGTGGTCTCGGTCCCCATTAACCGCGATAACCGAGGGTTCACTGTACTCCATAAAATTTACAAAAAGCGAGGTGAAACACTCAACCAGAGCTGCTTTTTTTTAACATTTCTCGAGGGCCATGGCGAGCCATTTCAAAAAAGCTGCACAACTAACGTATAAAATATTGATAAATTTGCTCGGCCTGATGTGTGTGTAAAGTTTTACGAGTTGTCGTTCATATTTAGAACCTCATAATCAGCTTTGTTTTATTGCTGAACAGTGCAATGCCACTCCCACAACTTTTCACGAAAAATCACGAATTTCGTATTGTGACATCCTCATGGCCGAAACAGTCATCCGAGCATATATGAGGGCGACCTTGTTGAGTTGCACGGAGAAAAACATCCAAGAAAATAACTTGTATTAGCTTTTACCAGTTGGTGGCGCTACTACTACGATGTAAAATAAGTTGGTAGATGTCTTCAGGGCTGAAGTATCCTCAAATGTGTACAACTTCGAGAAGATAGGATCATCTGAGTCATGTTGCCGGAGCTTTTGTTGCCACAGAGTACAATCGGACTTTTCAGCACCTTAATAGCCACGCCTTTTGCCAAAACGTCACAAAATTCGGCAGAGAGTAAGATCATTGTCTTAAGTCTTTTCTGACTAATTTTCAGTCGGATTCGTCAAAAGGGCACCATGCAGTACGTGAAAATTAAAATAAAAACAAATTTTTGATTCCACTTGGCGGCACTGTGTGTATAACAAAATAATAACATTAAGATGTCTTCAGGTCGGGACGTTTTATTTACAGGTGAAGGTTTGGATTTTTAGGAGCATGTGCAGGGGAGTTATTAAGCATTCATTTATTTGTATTAGGTTCATTTTGTCTTCTTATTATTGATATTTGACTGATTCATTAAAAGCAGACAATTATGTTTTAGGTTAATTTTTTACCTGACATGTTTCGGCGAGTCTTTCGCCTTCTTCAGAGTGTCGCATGATGGTGTCTTGAGCTGATGTTCCATGAGGGTGTGACTTACCTGTCAAAAAAATGAAAAAATCAGAGCAGTAAAAGAACAAGCACAACATGAACATTACAAATCAGCAATCACTGACCACTGCAAAAGGGAAAACCACATCATGGACCGGGAGAAGGGCAGGGTCATCCGCACAGAAGAGAACAAACAACAGCGCTGGATCAGAGAGGCCATTGAGATCTGCAAGCGAGGCATAAAAACCATGAACAGAGACAAGGGAGCCTTCATCCTCTCTACCACCTGGACCAGCATCTTGGCGGAGTGAACGGACACCGGGGGGCGTGACTTGCCTTCATTCTTGTGACAGGTAAGTCACGCCCTCATGGAACATCAGCTGATAAAGACGGGTCACAAGACACCATCATGTGACACTCTGAAGAAGGCGAAAGACTTTCGTATTGTGACATGCTCAAGGCCTAAACACTCATCCGAGCAAATATAAGGTAGATTTTGTTAACCTGCCCGGAGAAAAACATCAACGAAAATAATTTGTATTTGTTTTAACCAGTTGGTGGCGCTACCACTGCGATCAAAAATAAGTTGGCAGCCGTCTTCAGGGCCTGAATATCCTCAAATGTGAAAGATTTCCAGAAGATGGATCATCTGAATCATTTTGCAGGAACTTTTGTTGCCACGGAGAATAATCAGACTCTGCGGCACCGTAATAGCCACGCCCTTTGAAGGAAAGTCATAAAAATAGGGATAGAGTAAGATCAATGTCTTGAGTCTTTTCTAGCCAATTTTCAGTCGGATTCGTTAAAAGGGCACCGTGCAGTACGTCAAAATGTAAACATTTATATTGATTGGCGCAAGGTGTATAACTGAATATAAACATATAGATGTCTTCAGGTACCGACTCTTTATGTACATGTGAAGTTTTGGATTTTTAGCAGCACGGGCAGGAGAGTTATTAAGCATTTTGTCCATTGCGGCGAAGGAAATCTTAAGTGAAAACTTTGAAGCCCCGCCCCCGTCATATAGTATTTCGGAAACAAAAAATTTTAGCCCCAGTGTTTGTCCCAGGTCTTAAGATGCTCCAGACAGAACTTTAAGGCAATCAGATGAAGCCTTTAGGATCAGGGTGCAAAAGAATGACCCCTGTAAACATGCAAAAAAGGGCAAAAGTCGGACTTTCAAAAATTCATAACTCACTTCCTGTTCATATTAGACGTTAAAAAATATCAAATTTTTCGCCATGCCCGATGAGACTGCCAAGTTTGGTGAGTTTTTGTGCATGTTTCGGGGGTCAAAAATGCGATCGAACAATCGGAAAAATAATAATAATAATAATTTCTACAAAAACAATAGGGACTTCGCAGCGGTCGCTGCTCAGGCCCTAATAATAATAATAATAATAATAATAATAATAATAAAAGTAATAATATTTTCTACAAAAACAATAGGGACCTCGCCGCGGTCGCTGCTCGGGCCCCAATAATAATTTCTACACAAAGTCCATTGTGGAGACCCGCCCCCTTTTAAGTAAATTCAAAATGGCCGACTTCCTGTAAAACCTAGCTCATTGCTCCAAGAGACTTTTTTGTAGGTCTTGGTCTTATACATACAGTGAACCCTCGCTACTTCGAGGTTCACCTTTCGCGGGTTCAGTGCTTCGCGGGTCTAAAAAATATTCGGGGGCATTGTAGTTTCGCCGAGCGGCACGACGGGGCGCTGGAGCGGTTAGACGGCCGGCGTGCGCCGAAGAAGAGCGTGGGCGAAGAGGAGAGTGGACGAAGAAGAGCACGTTCCCCCGGACACGATCGGTGGCGACGTTTCGCGCGGTTCGGACCGTACCAGAGCTCCGGCCGGCGTGCGTGGCAGTTAAGCCGTAGAGGAGCACCTTCCCCGGGCACGGGCGGTTCCAAGCGGCCCCTGAGTTTAACCGAATGGAAGCTCCGGAGGAGGAGGGCATGCTCGCGTCACAGTAAGCCGAAGAGGAGCACCTTCCCCGGGCACGGGCGGTTCCAAGCGGCCCCTAAGTTTAACCGAATGGAAGCTCCGGAGGAGGAGGGCATGCTCGCGTCACAGTAAGCCGAAGAGGAGCACCTTCCCCGGGCACGGGCGGTGCCAAGCGGCCCCTAAGTTTAACCGAATGGAAGCTCCGGGGGAGGAGGACGGGCGTGTGTCACAGTTAAGCCGAATTGGAGCACCTCTTCTGCCGGGCACAAGCGGAGCGCGAGGCTGTCAGTTATGAATGAATAAATGAATAAATAAATAAAGAATGCCACCTTTCATTTCACAGGGCACACCGGACGGCGTACCAGCAGGTAAAAGTCGGAGTAATTAAATAAATACAAAAAGAATGGTTGGGGAATAAAAAAATAATAAGTTTTAATAATAATTTGTTTTTTTTGTTATAACATGAATTTCACTCTCTCTCTCCCCCCGTATATATATATATATATATATATATATATATATATTTATATATTTATTATATATTTTTTTTAAGCATTTTTGAAGGTGCGCCGCTACTTCGCGGATTTTCAGTTTTCGCGGGTGGTCTCGGTCCCCATTAACCGCGATAACCGAGGGTTCACTGTACTCCATAAAATTTACAAAAAGCGAGGTGAAACACTCAACCAGGGCTGCTTTTTTGAACATTTCTCGAGGGCCATGGCGAGCCATTTCAAAAAAGCTGCACAACTAACGTATAAAATATTGATAAATTTGCTCGGCCTGATGTGTGTGTAAAGTTTCACGAGTTGTCGTTCATATTTAGAACCTCATAATCAGCTTTGTTTTATTGCCGAACAGTGCAATGCCACTCCCACAACTTTTCATGAAAAAGGACGAATTTCGTATTGTGACATCCTCATGGCCGAAACAGTCATCCGAGCATATATGAGGGCGACCTTGTTGAGTTGCACGGAGAAAAACATCCAAGAAAATAACTTGTATTAGCTTTTACCAGTTGGGGGCGCTACTACTACGATGAAAAATAAGTTGGTAGATGTCTTCAGGGCTGAAGTATCCTCAAATGTGTGCAACTTCGAGAAGATAGGATCATCTGAGTCATGTTGCTGGAGCTTTTGTTGCCACAGAGTACAATCGGACTTTTCAGCACCGTAATAGCCACGCCTTTTGCCAAAACGTCACAAAATTCGGCAGAGAGTAAGATCATTGTCTTGAGTCTTTTCTGACTAATTTTCAGTCGGATTCGTCGAAAGGGCACCGTGCAGTACGTGACAATTAAAATAAAAACAAATTTTTGATTCCACTTGGCGGCACTGTGTGTATAACAAAATAATAACATTAAGATGTCTTCAGGTCGGGACGTTTTATTTACAGGTGAAGGTTTGGATTTTTAGGAGCATGTGCAGGGGAGTTATTAAGCATTCATTTATTTGTATTAGGTTCATTTTGTCTTCTTATTATTGATATTTGACTGATTCATTAAAAGCAGACAATTATGTTTTAGGTTAATTTTTTACCTGACATGTTTCGGCGAGTCTTTCGCCTTCTTCAGAGTGTCGCATGATGGTGTCTTGAGACCCGTCTTTATCAGCTGATGTTCCATGAGGGTGTGACTTACCTGTCAAAAAAATGAAAAATCAGAGCAGTAAAAGAACAAGCACAACATGAACATTACAAATCAGCAATCACTGACCACTGCAAAAGGGAAAACCACATCATGGACCGGGAGAAGGGCAGGGTCATCCGCACCGAAGAGAACAAACAACAGCGCTGGATCAGAGAGGCCATTGAGATCTGCAAGCGAGGCATAAAAACCATGAACAGAGACAAGGGAGCCTTCATCCTCTCTACCACCTGGAGCAGCATTTTGGCGGAGTGAACGGACAGCGGGGGGCGTGACTTGCCTTCATTCTTGTGACAGGTAAGTCACGCCCTCATGGAACATCAGCTGATAAAGACGGGCCACAAGACACCATCATGTGACACTCTGAAGAAGGCGAAAGACTTTCGTATTGTGACATCCTCAAGGCCTAAACACTCATCCGAGCAAATGTAAGGTAGATTTTGTTAACCTGCCCGGAGAAAAAAATCTACGAAAATGATTTGTATTTGTTTTAACCAGTTGGTGGCGCTACCACTGCGATCAAAAATAAGTTGGCAGCCGTCTTCAGGGCCTGAATATCCTCAAATGTGAAAAATTTCGAGAAGATGGATCATCTGAATCATTTTGCAGGAACTTTTGTTGCCACGGAGAATAATCAGACTCTGCGGCACCGTAATAGCCACGCCCTTCGAAGGAAAGTCACAAAAATAGGGATAGAGTAAGATCAATGTCTTGAGTCTTTTCTAGCCAATTTTCAATCAGATTCGTTAAAAGGGCACCGTGCAGTACGTCAAAATGTAAAAAATGATATTGATTGGCGCAAGGTGTATAACTGAATATAAACATATAGATGTCTTCAGGTACAGACTCTTTATGTACATGTGAAGTTTTGGATTTTTAGCAGCATGTGCAGGAGAGTTATTAAGCATTTTGTCCATTGCGGCGAAGGAAATCTTAAGTGAAAACTTTGATGCCCCGCCCCCGTCATATAGTATTTCGGAAACAAAAAATTTTAGCCCCAGTGTTTGTGCCAGGTCTTCAGATGCTACAGACAGAATTTTAAGGCAATCAGATGAAGCCTTTAGGATCAGGGTGCAAAAGAATGACCACTGTAAACATGCAAAAAAGGGCAAAAGTCGGACTTTCAAAAATTCATAACTCACTTCCTGTTCATATTAGACGTTAAAATATCAAATTTTTCGCCATGCCCGATGAGACTGCCAAGTTTGGTGAGTTTTTGTGCATGTTTCGGGGGTCAAAAATGCGATCGAACAATCGGAAAAATAATAATAATAATAATTTCTACAAAAACAATAGGGACTTCGCAGCGGTCGCTGCTCAGACCCTAATAATAATAATAATAATAATAATAAAAGTAATAATATCTTCTACAAAAACAATAGGGACCTCGCCGCGGTCGCTGCTCGGGCCCCAATAATAATTTCTACACAAAGTCCATTGTGGTGACCCGCCCCCTTTTCAGTAAATTCAAAATGGCCGACTTCCTGTAAAACCTAGCTCATTGCTCCAAGAGACTTTTTTGTAGGTCTTGGTCTTATACATACAGTGAACCCTCGCTACTTCGCGGTTCACCTTTCGCGGGTTCAGTGCTTCGCGGGTCTAAAAAATATTCGGGGGCATTGTAGTTTCGCCGAGCGGCACGACGGGGCGCTGGAGCGGTTAGACGGCCGGCGTGCGCCGAAGAAGAGCGTGGGCGAAGAGGAGAGTGGACGAAGAAGAGCACGTTCCCCCGGACACGATCGGTGGCGACGTTTCGCGCGGTTCGGACCGTACCAGAGCTCCGGCCAGCGTGCGTGGCAGTTAAGCCGTAGAGGAGCACCTTCCCCGGGCACGGGCAGTGCCAAGCGGCCCCTAAGTTTAACCGAATGGAAGCTCCGGAGGAGGAGGGCATGCTCGCGTCACAGTAAGCCGAAGAGGAGCACCTTCCCCGGGCACGGGCGGTTCCAAGCGGCCCCTAAGTTTAACCGAATGGAAGCTCCGGAGGAGGAGGGCATGCTCGCGTCACAGTAAGCCGAAGAGGAGCACCTTCCCCGGGCACGGGCGGTGCCAAGCGGCCCCTAAGTTTAACCGAATGGAAGCTCCGGGGGAGGAGGACGGGCGTGTGTCACAGTTAAGCCAAATTGGAGCACCTCTTCTGCCCGGGCACGAGCGGAGCGCGAGGCTGTCAGTTATGAATGAATAAATAAATAAAGAATGCCACCTTTCATTTCACAGGGCACACCGGACGGCGTACCAGCAGGTAAAAGTCGGAGTAATTAAATAAATACAAAAAGAATGGCTGGGGAATAAAAAAATAATACGTTTTAATAATAATTTGTTTTTTTTGTTATAACATGAATTTCACTCTCTCTCTCCCCGTATATATATATATATATATATATATATATATATATATATATATATATATTTATATATTTATTATATATATTGTATATTTTTTTTAAGCATTTTTGAAGGTGCGCCGCTACTTCGCGGATTTTCAGTTTTCGCGGGTGGTCTCGGTCCCCATTAACCGCGATAACCGAGGGTTCACTGTACTCCATAAAATTTACAAAAAGCGAGGTGAAACACTCAACCAGAGCTGCTTTTTTTTTAACATTTCTCGAGGGCCATGGCGAGCCATTTCAAAAAAGCTGCACAACTAACGTATAAAATATTGATAAATTTGCTCGGCCTGATGTGTGTGTAAAGTTTTACGAGTTGTCGTTCATATTTAGAACCTCATAATCAGCTTTGTTTTATTGCTGAACAGTGCAATGCCACTCCCACAACTTTTCACGAAAAATCACGAATTTCGTATTGTGACATCCTCATGGCCGAAACAGTCATCCGAGCATATATGAGGGCGACCTTGTTGAGTTGCACGGAGAAAAACATCCAAGAAAATAACTTGTATTAGCTTTTACCAGTTGGTGGCGCTACTACTACGATGTAAAATAAGTTGGTAGATGTCTTCAGGGCTGAAGTATCCTCAAATGTGTACAACTTCGAGAAGATAGGATCATCTGAGTCATGTTGCCGGAGCTTTTGTTGCCACAGAGTACAATCGGACTTTTCAGCACCTTAATAGCCACGCCTTTTGCCAAAACGTCACAAAATTCGGCAGAGATTAAGATCATTGTCTTAAGTCTTTTCTGACTAATTTTCAGTCGGATTCGTCAAAAGGGCACCATGCAGTACGTGAAAATTAAAATAAAAACAAATTTTTGATTCCACTTGGCGGCACTGTGTGTATAACAAAATAATAACATTAAGATGTCTTCAGGTCGGGACGTTTTATTTACAGGTGAAGGTTTGGATTTTTAGGAGCATGTGCAGGGGAGTTATTAAGCATTCATTTATTTGTATTAGGTTCATTTTGTCTTCTTATTATTGATATTTGACTGATTCATTAAAAGCAGACAATTATGTTTTAGGTTAATTTTTTACCTGACATGTTTCGGCGAGTCTTTCGCCTTCTTCAGAGTGTCGCATGATGGTGTCTTGAGCGGATGTTCCATGAGGGTGTGACTTACCTGTCAAAAAAATGAAAAAATCAGAGCAGTAAAAGAACAAGCACAACATGAACATTACAAATCAGCAATCACTGACCACTGCAAAAGGGAAAACCACATCATGGACCGGGAGAAGGGCAGGGTCATCCGCACAGAAGAGAACAAACAACAGCGCTGGATCAGAGAGGCCATTGAGATCTGCAAGCGAGGCATAAAAACCATGAACAGAGACAAGGGAGCCTTCATCCTCTCTACCACCTGGACCAGCATCTTGGCGGAGTGAACGGACACCGGGGGGCGTGACTTGCCTTCATTCTTGTGACAGGTAAGTCACGCCCTCATGGAACATCAGCTGATAAAGACGGGTCACAAGACACCATCATGTGACACTCTGAAGAAGGCGAAAGACTTTCGTATTGTGACATGCTCAAGGCCTAAACACTCATCCGAGCAAATATAAGGTAGATTTTGTTAACCTGCCCGGAGAAAAACATCAACGAAAATAATTTGTATTTGTTTTAACCAGTTGGTGGCGCTACCACTGCGATCAAAAATAAGTTGGCAGCCGTCTTCAGGGCCTGAATATCCTCAAATGTGAAAGATTTCCAGAAGATGGATCATCTGAATCATTTTGCAGGAACTTTTGTTGCCACGGAGAATAATCAGACTCTGCGGCACCGTAATAGCCACGCCCTTTGAAGGAAAGTCATAAAAATAGGGATAGAGTAAGATCAATGTCTTGAGTCTTTTCTAGCCAATTTTCAGTCGGATTCGTTAAAAGGGCACCGTGCAGTACGTCAAAATGTAAAAATTTATATTGATTGGCGCAAGGTGTATAACTGAATATAAACATATAGATGTCTTCAGGTACCGACTCTTTATGTACATGTGAAGTTTTGGATTTTTAGCAGCACGGGCAGGAGAGTTATTAAGCATTTTGTCCATTGCGGCGAAGGAAATCTTAAGTGAAAACTTTGAAGCCCCGCCCCCGTCATATAGTATTTCGGAAACAAAAAATTTTAGCCCCAGTGTTTGTCCCAGGTCTTAAGATGCTCCAGACAGAACTTTAAGGCAATCAGATGAAGCCTTTAGGATCAGGGTGCAAAAGAATGACCCCTGTAAACATGCAAAAAAGGGCAAAAGTCGGACTTTCAAAAATTCATAACTCACTTCCTGTTTATATTAGACGTTAAAAAATATCAAATTTTTCGCCATGCCCGATGAGACTGCCAAGTTTGGTGAGTTTTTGTGCATGTTTCGGGGGTCAAAAATGCGATCGAACAATCGGAAAAATAATAATAATAATAATTTCTACAAAAACAATAGGGACTTCGCAGCGGTCGCTGCTCAGGCCCTAATAATAATAATAATAATAATAATAATAATAATAAAAGTAATAATATTTTCTACAAAAACAATAGGGACCTCGCCGCGGTCGCTGCTCGGGCCCCAATAATAATTTCTACACAAAGTCCATTGTGGAGACCCGCCCCCTTTTAAGTAAATTCAAAATGGCCGACTTCCTGTAAAACCTAGCTCATTGCTCCAAGAGACTTTTTTGTAGGTCTTGGTCTTATACATACAGTGAACCCTCGCTACTTCGAGGTTCACCTTTCGCGGGTTCAGTGCTTCGCGGGTCTAAAAAATATTCGGGGGCATTGTAGTTTCGCCGAGCGGCACGACGGGGCGCTGGAGCGGTTAGACGGCCGGCGTGCGCCGAAGAAGAGCGTGGGCGAAGAGGAGAGTGGACGAAGAAGAGCACGTTCCCCCGGACACGATCGGTGGCGACGTTTCGCGCGGTTCGGACCGTACCAGAGCTCCGGCCGGCGTGCGTGGCAGTTAAGCCGTAGAGGAGCACCTTCCCCGGGCACGGGCGGTTCCAAGCGGCCCCTGAGTTTAACCGAATGGAAGCTCCGGAGGAGGAGGGCATGCTCGCGTCACAGTAAGCCGAAGAGGAGCACCTTCCCCGGGCACGGGCGGTTCCAAGCGGCCCCTAAGTTTAACCGAATGGAAGCTCCGGAGGAGGAGGGCATGCTCGCGTCACAGTAAGCCGAAGAGGAGCACCTTCCCCGGGCACGGGCGGTGCCAAGCGGCCCCTAAGTTTAACCGAATGGAAGCTCCGGGGGAGGAGGGCGGGCGTGTGTCACAGTTAAGCCGAATTGGAGCACCTCTTCTGCCGGGCACAAGCGGAGCGCGAGGCTGTCAGTTATGAATGAATAAATGAATAAATAAATAAAGAATGCCACCTTTCATTTCACAGGGCACACCGGACGGCGTACCAGCAGGTAAAAGTCGGAGTAATTAAATAAATACAAAAAGAATGGTTGGGGAATAAAAAAATAATAAGTTTTAATAATAATTAGTTTTTTTTGTTATAACATGAATTTCACTCTCTCTCTCCCCCCGTATATATATATATATATATATATATATTTATATATTTATTATATATTTTTTTTAAGCATTTTTGAAGGTGCGCCGCTACTTCGCGGATTTTCAGTTTTCGCGGGTGGTCTCGGTCCCCATTAACCGCGATAACCGAGGGTTCACTGTACTCCATAAAATTTACAAAAAGCGAGGTGAAACACTCAACCAGGGCTGCTTTTTTGAACATTTCTCGAGGGCCATGGCGAGCCATTTCAAAAAAGCTGCACAACTAACGTATAAAATATTGATAAATTTGCTCGGCCTGATGTGTGTGTAAAGTTTCACGAGTTGTCGTTCATATTTAGAACCTCATAATCAGCTTTGTTTTATTGCCGAACAGTGCAATGCCACTCCCACAACTTTTCATGAAAAAGGACGAATTTCGTATTGTGACATCCTCATGGCCGAAACAGTCATCCGAGCATATATGAGGGCGACCTTGTTGAGTTGCACGGAGAAAAACATCCAAGAAAATAACTTGTATTAGCTTTTACCAGTTGGGGGCGCTACTACTACGATGAAAAATAAGTTGGTAGATGTCTTCAGGGCTGAAGTATCCTCAAATGTGTGCAACTTCGAGAAGATAGGATCATCTGAGTCATGTTGCTGGAGCTTTTGTTGCCACAGAGTACAATCGGACTTTTCAGCACCGTAATAGCCACGCCTTTTGCCAAAACGTCACAAAATTCGGCAGAGAGTAAGATCATTGTCTTGAGTCTTTTCTGACTAATTTTCAGTCGGATTCGTCGAAAGGGCACCGTGCAGTACGTGACAATTAAAATAAAAACAAATTTTTGATTCCACTTGGCGGCACTGTGTGTATAACAAAATAATAACATTAAGATGTCTTCAGGTCGGGACGTTTTATTTACAGGTGAAGGTTTGGATTTTTAGGAGCATGTGCAGGGGAGTTATTAAGCATTCATTTATTTGTATTAGGTTCATTTTGTCTTCTTATTATTGATATTTGACTGATTCATTAAAAGCAGACAATTATGTTTTAGGTTAATTTTTTACCTGACATGTTTCGGCGAGTCTTTCGCCTACTTCAGAGTGTCGCATGATGGTGTCTTGAGCTGATGTTCCATGAGGGTGTGACTTACCTGTCAAAAAAATGAAAAAAATCAGAGCAGTAAAAGAACAAGCACAACATGAACATTACAAATCAGCAATCACTGACCACTGCAAAAGGGAAAACCACATCATGGACCGGGAGAAGGGCAGGGTCATCCGCACAGAAGAGAACAAACAACAGCGCTGGATCAGAGAGGCCATTGAGATCTGCAAGCGAGGCATAAAAACCATGAACAGAGACAAGGGAGCCTTCATCCTCTCTACCACCTGGACCAGCATCTTGGCGGAGTGAACGGACAGCGGGGGGCGTGACTTGCCTTCATTCTTGTGACAGGTAAGTCACGCCCTCATGGAACATCAGCTGATAAAGGCGGGTCACAAGACACCATCATGTGACACTCTGAAGAAGGCGAAAGACTTTCGTATTGTGACATGCTCAAGGCCTAAACACTCATCCGAGCAAATATAAGGTAGATTTTGTTAACATGCCCGGAGAAAAACATCAACGAAAATAATTTATATTTGTTTTAACCAGTTGGTGGCGCTACCACTGCGATCAAAAATAAGTTGGCAGCCGTCTTCAGGGCCTGAATATCCTCAAATGTGAAAAATTTCGAGAAGATGGATCATCTGAATCATTTTGCAGGAACTTTTGTTGCCACGGAGAATAATCAGACTCTGCGGCACCGTAATAGCCACGCCCTTCGAAGGAAAGTCACAAAAATAGGGATAGAGTAAGATCAATGTCTTGAGTCTTTTCTAGCCAATTTTCAATCAGATTCGTTACAAGGGCACCGTGCAGTACGTCAAAATGTAAAAAATGATATTGATTGGCGCAAGGTGTATAACTGAATATAAACATATAGATGTCTTCAGGTACAGACTCTTTATGTACATGTGAAGTTTTGGATTTTTAGCAGCATGTGCAGGAGAGTTATTAAGCATTTTGTCCATTGCGGCGAAGGAAATCTTAAGTGAAAACTTTGATGCCCCGCCCCCGTCATATAGTATTTCGGAAACAAAAAATTTTAGCCCCAGTGTTTGTCCCAGGTCTTCAGATGCTACAGACAGAATTTTAAGGCAATCAGATGAAGCCTTTAGGATCAGGGTGCAAAAGAATGACCCCTGTAAACATGCAAAAAAGGGCAAAAGTCGGACTTTCAAAAATTCATAACTCACTTCCTGTTCATATTAGACGTTAAAATATCAAATTTTTCGCCATGCCCGATGAGACTGCCAGGTTTGGTGAGTTTTTGTGCATGTTTCGGGGGTCATAAAATGCGATCGAACAATCGGAAAAATAATAATAATAATTTCTACAAAAACAATAGGGACTTCGCAGCGGTCGCTGCTCAGGCCCTAATAATAATAATAATAATAATAATAAAAGTAATAATATTTTCTACAAAAACAATAGGGACCTCGCCGCGGTCGCTGCTCGGGCCCCAATAATAATTTCTACACAAAGTCCATTGTGGTGACCCGCCCCCTTTTAAGTAAATTCAAAATGGCCGACTTCCTGTAAAACCTAGCTCATTGCTCCAAGAGACTTTTTTGTAGGTCTTGGTCTTATACATACAGTGAACCCTCGCTACTTCGCGGTTCACCTTTCGCAGGTTCAGTGCTTCGCGGGTCTAAAAAATATTCGGGGGCATTGTAGTTTCGCCGAGCGGCACGACGGGGCGCTGGAGCGGTTAGACGGCCGGCGTGCGCCGAAGAAGAGCGTGGGCGAAGAGGAGAGTGGACGAAGAAGAGCACGTTCCCCCGGACACGATCGGTGGCGACGTTTCGCGCGGTTCGGACCGTACCAGAGCTCCGGCCAGCGTGCGTGGCAGTTAAGCCGTAGAGGAGCACCTTCCCCGGGCACGGGCGGTGCCAAGCGGCCCCTAAGTTTAACCGAATGGAAGCTCCGGAGGAGGAGGGCATGCTCGCGTCACAGTAAGCCGAAGAGGAGCACCTTCCCCGGGCACGGGCGGTTCCAAGCGGCCCCTAAGTTTAACCGAATGGAAGCTCCGGAGGAGGAGGGCATGCTCGCGTCACAGTAAGCCGAAGAGGAGCACCTTCCCCGGGCACGGGCGGTGCCAAGCGGCCCCTAAGTTTAACCGAATGGAAGCTCCGGACGGAGGAGGACGGGCGTGTGTCACAGTTAAGCCAAATTGGAGCACCTCTTCTGCCCGGGCACGAGCGGAGCGCGAGGCTGTCAGTTATGAATGAATAAATGAATAAATAAATAAAGAATGCCACCTTTCATTTCACAGGGCACACCGGACGGCGTACCAGCAGGTAAAAGTCGGAGTAATTAAATAAATACAAAAAGAATGGCTGGGGAATAAAAAAATAATACGTTTTAATAATAATTTGGTTTTTTTGTTATAACATGAATTTCACTCTCTCTCTCCCCGTATATATATATATATATATATATATATATATATATATATATATATATATATATATATATTTATTATATATATTGTATATTTTTTTTAAGCATTTTTGAAGGTGCGCCGCTACTTCGCGGATTTTCAGTTTTCGCGGGTGGTCTCGGTCCCCATTAACCGCGATAACCGAGGGTTCACTGTACTCCATAAAATTTACAAAAAGCGAGGTGAAACACTCAACCAGAGCTGCTTTTTTTTAACATTTCTCGAGGGCCATGGCGAGCCATTTCAAAAAAGCTGCACAACTAACGTATAAAATATTGATAAATTTGCTCGGCCTGATGTGTGTGTAAAGTTTTACGAGTTGTCGTTCATATTTAGAACCTCATAATCAGCTTTGTTTTATTGCCGAACAGTGCAATGCCACTCCCACAACTTTTCACGAAAAATCACGAATTTCGTATTGTGACATCCTCATGGCCGAAACAGTCATCCGAGCATATATGAGGGCGACCTTGTTGAGTTGCACGGAGAAAAACATCCAAGAAAATAACTTGTATTAGCTTTTACCAGTTGGTGGCGCTACTACTACGATATAAAATAAGTTGGTAGATGTCTTCAGGGCTGAAGTATCCTCAAATGTGTACAACTTCGAGAAGATAGGATGATCTGAGTCATGTTGCCGGAGCTTTTGTTGCCACAGAGTACAATCGGACTTTTCAGCACCTTAATAGCCACGCCTTTTGCCAAAACGTCACAAAATTCGGCAGAGAGTAAGATCATTGTCTTGAGTCTTTTCTGACTAATTTTCAGTCGGATTCGTCAAAAGGGCACCGTGCAGTACGTGAAAATTAAAATAAAAACAAATTTTTGATTCCACTTGGCGGCACTGTGTGTATAACAAAATAATAACATTAAGATGTCTTCAGGTCGGGACGTTTTATTTACAGGTGAAGGTTTGGATTTTTAGGAGCATGTGCAGGGGAGTTATTAAGCATTCATTTATTTGTATTAGGTTCATTTTGTCTTCTTATTATTGATATTTGACTGATTCATTAAAAGCAGACAATTATGTTTTAGGTTAATTTTTTACCTGACATGTTTCGGCGAGTCTTTCGCCTTCTTCAGAGTGTCGCATGATGGTGTCTTGAGACCCGTCTTTATCAGCTGATGTTCCATGAGGGTGTGACTTACCTGTCAAAAAAATGAAAAATCAGAGCAGTAAAAGAACAAGCACAACATGAACATTACAAATCAGCAATCACTGACCACTGCAAAAGGGAAAACCACATCATGGACCGGGAGAAGGGCAGGGTCATCCGCACCGAAGAGAACAAACAACAGCGCTGGATCAGAGAGGCCATTGAGATCTGCAAGCGAGGCATAAAAACCATGAACAGAGACAAGGGAGCCTTCATCCTCTCTACCACCTGGAGCAGCATTTTGGCGGAGTGAACGGACAGCGGGGGGCGTGACTTGCCTTCATTCTTGTGACAGGTAAGTCACGCCCTCATGGAACATCAGCTGATAAAGACGGGCCACAAGACACCATCATGTGACACTCTGAAGAAGGCGAAAGACTTTCGTATTGTGACATCCTCAAGGCCTAAACACTCATCCGAGCAAATGTAAGGTAGATTTTGTTAACCTGCCCGGAGAAAAAAATCAACGAAAATGATTTGTATTTGTTTTAACCAGTTGGTGGCGCTACCACTGCGATCAAAAATAAGTTGGCAGCCGTCTTCAGGGCCTGAATATCCTCAAATGTGAAAAATTTCGAGAAGATGGATCATCTGAATCATTTTGCAGGAACTTTTGTTGCCACGGAGAATAATCAGACTCTGCGGCACCGTAATAGCCACGCCCTTCGAAGGAAAGTCACAAAAATAGGGATAGAGTAAGATCAATGTCTTGAGTCTTTTCTAGCCAATTTTCAATCAGATTCGTTAAAAGGGCACCGTGCAGTACGTCAAAATGTAAAAAATGATATTGATTGGCGCAAGGTGTATAACTGAATATAAACATATAGATGTCTTCAGGTACAGACTCTTTATGTACATGTGAAGTTTTGGATTTTTAGCAGCATGTGCAGGAGAGTTATTAAGCATTTTGTCCATTGCGGCGAAGGAAATCTTAAGTGAAAACTTTGATGCCCCGCCCCCGTCATATAGTATTTCGGAAACAAAAAATTTTAGCCCCAGTGTTTGTGCCAGGTCTTCAGATGCTACAGACAGAATTTTAAGGCAATCAGATGAAGCCTTTAGGATCAGGGTGCAAAAGAATGACCCCTGTAAACATGCAAAAAAGGGCAAAAGTCGGACTTTCAAAAATTCATAACTCACTTCCTGTTCATATTAGACGTTAAAATATCAAATTTTTCGCCATGCCCGATGAGACTGCCAAGTTTGGTGAGTTTTTGTGCATGTTTCAGGGGTCAAAAATGCGATCGAACAATCGGAAAAATAATAATAATAATAATTTCAACAAAAACAATAGGGACTTCGCAGCGGTCGCTGCTCAGGCCCTAATAATAATAATAATAAAAATAATAAAAGTAATAATATTTTCTACAAAAACAATAGGGACCTCGCCGCGGTCGCTGCTCGGGCCCCAATAATAATTTCTACACAAAGTCCATTGTGGTGACCCGCCCCCTTTTAAGTAAATTCAAAATGGCCGACTTCCTGTAAAACCTAGCTCATTGCTCCAAGAGACTTTTTTGTAGGTCTTGGTCTTATACATACAGTGAACCCTCGCTACTTCGCGGTTCACCTTTCGCGGGTTCAGTGCTTCGCGGGTCTAAAAAATATTCGGGCGCATTGTAGTTTCGCCGAGCGGCACGACGGGGCGCTGGAGCGGTTAGACGGCCGGCGTGCGCCGAAGAAGAGCGTGGGCGAAGAGGAGAGTGGACGAAGAAGAGCACGTTCCCCCGGACACGATCGGTGGCGACGTTTCGCGCGGTTCGGACCGTACCAGAGCTCCGGCCAGCGTGCGTGGCAGTTAAGCCGTAGAGGAGCACCTTCCCCGGGCACGGGCAGTGCCAAGCGGCCCCTAAGTTTAACCGAATGGAAGCTCCGGAGGAGGAGGGCATGCTCGCGTCACAGTAAGCCGAAGAGGAGCACCTTCCCCGGGCACGGGCGGTTCCAAGCGGCCCCTAAGTTTAACCGAATGGAAGCTCCGGAGGAGGAGGGCATGCTCGCGTCACAGTAAGCCGAAGAGGAGCACCTTCCCCGGGCACGGGCGGTGCCAAGCGGCCCCTAAGTTTAACCGAATGGAAGCTCCGGGGGAGGAGGACGGGCGTGTGTCACAGTTAAGCCAAATTGGAGCACCTCTTCTGCCCGGGCACGAGCGGAGCGCGAGGCTGTCAGTTATGAATGAATAAATGAATAAATAAATAAAGAATGCCACCTTTCATTTCACAGGGCACACCGGACGGCGTACCAGCAGGTAAAAGTCGGAGTAATTAAATAAATACAAAAAGAATGGCTGGGGAATAAAAAAATAATACGTTTTAATAATAATTTGGTTTTTTTGTTATAACATGAATTTCACTCTCTCTCTCCCCGTATATATATATATATATATATATATATATATATATATATATATATATATATATATATATTTATTATATATATTGTATATTTTTTTTAAGCATTTTTGAAGGTGCGCCGCTACTTCGCGGATTTTCAGTTTTCGCGGGTGGTCTCGGTCCCCATTAACCGCGATAACCGAGGGTTCACTGTACTCCATAAAATTTACAAAAAGCGAGGTGAAACACTCAACCAGAGCTGCTTTTTTTTAACATTTCTCGAGGGCCATGGCGAGCCATTTCAAAAAAGCTGCACAACTAACGTATAAAATATTGATAAATTTGCTCGGCCTGATGTGTGTGTAAAGTTTTACGAGTTGTCGTTCATATTTAGAACCTCATAATCAGCTTTGTTTTATTGCCGAACAGTGCAATGCCACTCCCACAACTTTTCACGAAAAATCACGAATTTCGTATTGTGACATCCTCATGGCCGAAACAGTCATCCGAGCATATATGAGGGCGACCTTGTTGAGTTGCACGGAGAAAAACATCCAAGAAAATAACTTGTATTAGCTTTTACCAGTTGGTGGCGCTACTACTACGATATAAAATAAGTTGGTAGATGTCTTCAGGGCTGAAGTATCCTCAAATGTGTACAACTTCGAGAAGATAGGATGATCTGAGTCATGTTGCCGGAGCTTTTGTTGCCACAGAGTACAATCGGACTTTTCAGCACCTTAATAGCCACGCCTTTTGCCAAAACGTCACAAAATTCGGCAGAGAGTAAGATCATTGTCTTGAGTCTTTTCTGACTAATTTTCAGTCGGATTCGTCAAAAGGGCACCGTGCAGTACGTGAAAATTAAAATAAAAACAAATTTTTGATTCCACTTGGCGGCACTGTGTGTATAACAAAATAATAACATTAAGATGTCTTCAGGTCGGGACGTTTTATTTACAGGTGAAGGTTTGGATTTTTAGGAGCATGTGCAGGGGAGTTATTAAGCATTCATTTATTTGTATTAGGTTCATTTTGTCTTCTTATTATTGATATTTGACTGATTCATTAAAAGCAGACAATTATGTTTTAGGTTAATTTTTTACCTGACATGTTTCGGCGAGTCTTTCGCCTTCTTCAGAGTGTCGCATGATGGTGTCTTGAGACCCGTCTTTATCAGCTGATGTTCCATGAGGGTGTGACTTACCTGTCAAAAAAATGAAAAATCAGAGCAGTAAAAGAACAAGCACAACATGAACATTACAAATCAGCAATCACTGACCACTGCAAAAGGGAAAACCACATCATGGACCGGGAGAAGGGCAGGGTCATCCGCACCGAAGAGAACAAACAACAGCGCTGGATCAGAGAGGCCATTGAGATCTGCAAGCGAGGCATAAAAACCATGAACAGAGACAAGGGAGCCTTCATCCTCTCTACCACCTGGAGCAGCATTTTGGCGGAGTGAACGGACAGCGGGGGGCGTGACTTGCCTTCATTCTTGTGACAGGTAAGTCACGCCCTCATGGAACATCAGCTGATAAAGACGGGCCACAAGACACCATCATGTGACACTCTGAAGAAGGCGAAAGACTTTCGTATTGTGACATCCTCAAGGCCTAAACACTCATCCGAGCAAATGTAAGGTAGATTTTGTTAACCTGCCCGGAGAAAAAAATCAACGAAAATGATTTGTATTTGTTTTAACCAGTTGGTGGCGCTACCACTGCGATCAAAAATAAGTTGGCAGCCGTCTTCAGGGCCTGAATATCCTCAAATGTGAAAAATTTCGAGAAGATGGATCATCTGAATCATTTTGCAGGAACTTTTGTTGCCACGGAGAATAATCAGACTCTGCGGCACCGTAATAGCCACGCCCTTCGAAGGAAAGTCACAAAAATAGGGATAGAGTAAGATCAATGTCTTGAGTCTTTTCTAGCCAATTTTCAATCAGATTCGTTAAAAGGGCACCGTGCAGTACGTCAAAATGTAAAAAATGATATTGATTGGCGCAAGGTGTATAACTGAATATAAACATATAGATGTCTTCAGGTACAGACTCTTTATGTACATGTGAAGTTTTGGATTTTTAGCAGCATGTGCAGGAGAGTTATTAAGCATTTTGTCCATTGCGGCGAAGGAAATCTTAAGTGAAAACTTTGATGCCCCGCCCCCGTCATATAGTATTTCGGAAACAAAAAATTTTAGCCCCAGTGTTTGTGCCAGGTCTTCAGATGCTACAGACAGAATTTTAAGGCAATCAGATGAAGCCTTTAGGATCAGGGTGCAAAAGAATGACCCCTGTAAACATGCAAAAAAGGGCAAAAGTCGGACTTTCAAAAATTCATAACTCACTTCCTGTTCATATTAGACGTTAAAATATCAAATTTTTCGCCATGCCCGATGAGACTGCCAAGTTTGGTGAGTTTTTGTGCATGTTTCAGGGGTCAAAAATGCGATCGAACAATCGGAAAAATAATAATAATAATAATTTCAACAAAAACAATAGGGACTTCGCAGCGGTCGCTGCTCAGGCCCTAATAATAATAATAATAAAAATAATAAAAGTAATAATATTTTCTACAAAAACAATAGGGACCTCGCCGCGGTCGCTGCTCGGGCCCCAATAATAATTTCTACACAAAGTCCATTGTGGTGACCCGCCCCCTTTTAAGTAAATTCAAAATGGCCGACTTCCTGTAAAACCTAGCTCATTGCTCCAAGAGACTTTTTTGTAGGTCTTGGTCTTATACATACAGTGAACCCTCGCTACTTCGCGGTTCACCTTTCGCGGGTTCAGTGCTTCGCGGGTCTAAAAAATATTCGGGCGCATTGTAGTTTCGCCGAGCGGCACGACGGGGCGCTGGAGCGGTTAGACGGCCGGCGTGCGCCGAAGAAGAGCGTGGGCGAAGAGGAGAGTGGACGAAGAAGAGCACGTTCCCCCGGACACGATCGGTGGCGACGTTTCGCGCGGTTCGGACCGTACCAGAGCTCCGGCCAGCGTGCGTGGCAGTTAAGCCGTAGAGGAGCACCTTCCCCGGGCACGGGCAGTGCCAAGCGGCCCCTAAGTTTAACCGAATGGAAGCTCCGGAGGAGGAGGGCATGCTCGCGTCACAGTAAGCCGAAGAGGAGCACCTTCCCCGGGCACGGGCGGTTCCAAGCGGCCCCTAAGTTTAACCGAATGGAAGCTCCGGAGGAGGAGGGCATGCTTGCGTCACAGTAAGCCGAAGAGGAGCACCTTCCCCGGGCACGGGCGGTGCCAAGCGGCCCCTAAGTTTAACCGAATGGAAGCTCCGGGGGAGGAGGACGGGCGTGTGTCACAGTTAAGCCAAATTGGAGCACCTCTTCTGCCCGGGCACGAGCGGAGCGCGAGGCTGTCAGTTATGAATGTATAAATGAATAAATAAATAAAGAATGCCACCTTTCATTTCACAGGGCACACCGGACGGCGTACCAGCAGGTAAAAGTCGGAGTAATTAAATAAATACAAAAAGAATGGCTGGGGAATAAAAAAATAATACGTTTTAATAATAATTTGTTTTTTTTGTTATAACATGAATTTCACTCTCTCTCTCCCCGTATATATATATATATATATATATATATATATATATATATATATATTTATATATTTATTATATATATTGTATATTTTTTTTAAGCATTTTTGAAGGTGCGCCGCTACTTCGCGGATTTTCAGTTTTCGCGGGTGGTCTCGGTCCCCATTAACCGCGATAACCGAGGGTTCACTGTACTCCATAAAATTTACAAAAAGCGAGGTGAAACACTCAACCAGAGCTGCTTTTTTTTAACATTTCTCGAGGGCCATGGCGAGCCATTTCAAAAAAGCTGCACAACTAACGTATAAAATATTGATAAATTTGCTCGGCCTGATGTGTGTGTAAAGTTTTACGAGTTGTCGTTCATATTTAGAACCTCATAATCAGCTTTGTTTTATTGCTGAACAGTGCAATGCCACTCCCACAACTTTTCACGAAAAATCACGAATTTCGTATTGTGACATCCTCATGGCCGAAACAGTCATCCGAGCATATATGAGGGCGACCTTGTTGAGTTGCACGGAGAAAAACATCCAAGAAAATAACTTGTATTAGCTTTTACCAGTTGGTGGCGCTACTACTACGATGTAAAATAAGTTGGTAGATGTCTTCAGGGCTGAAGTATCCTCAAATGTGTACAACTTCGAGAAGATAGGATCATCTGAGTCATGTTGCCGGAGCTTTTGTTGCCACAGAGTACAATCGGACTTTTCAGCACCTTAATAGCCACGCCTTTTGCCAAAACGTCACAAAATTCGGCAGAGAGTAAGATCATTGTCTTAAGTCTTTTCTGACTAATTTTCAGTCGGATTCGTCAAAAGGGCACCATGCAGTACGTGAAAATTAAAATAAAAACAAATTTTTGATTCCACTTGGCGGCACTGTGTGTATAACAAAATAATAACATTAAGATGTCTTCAGGTCGGGACGTTTTATTTACAGGTGAAGGTTTGGATTTTTAGGAGCATGTGCAGGGGAGTTATTAAGCATTCATTTATTTGTATTAGGTTCATTTTGTCTTCTTATTATTGATATTTGACTGATTCATTAAAAGCAGACAATTATGTTTTAGGTTAATTTTTTACCTGACATGTTTCGGCGAGTCTTTCGCCTTCTTCAGAGTGTCGCATGATGGTGTCTTGAGCTGATGTTCCATGAGGGTGTGACTTACCTGTCAAAAAAATGAAAAAATCAGAGCAGTAAAAGAACAAGCACAACATGAACATTACAAATCAGCAATCACTGACCACTGCAAAAGGGAAAACCACATCATGGACCGGGAGAAGGGCAGGGTCATCCGCACAGAAAAGAGAACAAACAACAGCGCTGGATCAGAGAGGCCATTGAGATCTGCAAGCGAGGCATAAAAACCATGAACAGAGACAAGGGAGCCTTCATCCTCTCTACCACCTGGACCAGCATCTTGGCGGAGTGAACGGACAGCGGGGGGCGTGACTTGCCTTCATTCTTGTGACAGGTAAGTCACGCCCTCATGGAACATCAGCTGATAAAGACGGGTCACAAGACACCATCATGTGACACTCTGAAGAAGGCGAAAGACTTTCGTATTGTGACATGCTCAAGGCCTAAACACTCATCCGAGCAAATATAAGGTAGATTTTGTTAACCTGCCCGGAGAAAAACATCAACGAAAATAATTTGTATTTGTTTTAACCAGTTGGTGGCGCTACCACTGCGATCAAAAATAAGTTGGCAGCCGTCTTCAGGGCCTGAATATCCTCAAATGTGAAAGATTTCCAGAAGATGGATCATCTGAATCATTTTGCAGGAACTTTTGTTGCCACGGAGAATAATCAGACTCTGCGGCACCGTAATAGCCACGCCCTTTGAAGGAAAGTCATAAAAATAGGGATAGAGTAAGATCAATGTCTTGAGTCTTTTCTAGCCAATTTTCAGTCGGATTCGTTAAAAGGGCACCGTGCAGTACGTCAAAATGTAAACATTTATATTGATTGGCGCAAGGTGTATAACTGAATATAAACATATAGATGTCTTCAGGTACCGACTCTTTATGTACATGAGAAGTTTTGGATTTTTAGCAGCACGGGCAGGAGAGTTATTAAGCATTTTGTCCATTGCGGCGAAGGAAATCTTAAGTGAAAACTTTGAAGCCCCGCCCCCGTCATATAGTATTTCGGAAACAAAAAATTTTAGCCCCAGTGTTTGTCCCAGGTCTTAAGATGCTCCAGACAGAACTTTAAGGCAATCAGATGAAGCCTTTAGGATCAGGGTGCAAAAGAATGACCCCTGTAAACATGGAAAAAAGGGCAAAAGTCGGACTTTCAAAAATTCATAACTCACTTCCTGTTCATATTAGACGTTAAAAAATATCAAATTTTTCGCCATGCCCGATGAGACTGCCAAGTTTGGTGAGTTTTTGTGCATGTTTCGGGGGTCAAAAATGCGATCGAACAATCGGAAAAATAATAATAATAATAATTTCTACAAAAACAATAGGGACTTCGCAGCGGTCGCTGCTCAGGCCCTAATAATAATAATAATAATAATAATAATAATAATAAAAGTAATAATATTTTCTACAAAAACAATAGGGACCTCGCCGCGGTCGCTGCTCGGGCCCCAATAATAATTTCTACACAAAGTCCATTGTGGAGACCCGCCCCCTTTTAAGTAAATTCAAAATGGCCGACTTCCTGTAAAACCTAGCTCATTGCTCCAAGAGACTTTTTTGTAGGTCTTGGTCTTATACATACAGTGAACCCTCGCTACTTCGAGGTTCACCTTTCGCGGGTTCAGTGCTTCGCGGGTCTAAAAAATATTCGGGGGCATTGTAGTTTCGCCGAGCGGCACGACGGGGCGCTGGAGCGGTTAGACGGCCGGCGTGCGCCGAAGAAGAGCGTGGGCGAAGAGGAGAGTGGACGAAGAAGAGCACGTTCCCCCGGACACGATCGGTGGCGACGTTTCGCGCGGTTCGGACCGTACCAGAGCTCCGGCCGGCGTGCGTGGCAGTTAAGCCGTAGAGGAGCACCTTCCCCGGGCACGGGCGGTTCCAAGCGGCCCCTGAGTTTAACCGAATGGAAGCTCCGGAGGAGGAGGGCATGCTCGCGTCACAGTAAGCCGAAGAGGAGCACCTTCCCCGGGCACGGGCGGTTCCAAGCGGCCCCTAAGTTTAACCGAATGGAAGCTCCGGAGGAGGAGGGCATGCTCGCGTCACAGTAAGCCGAAGAGGAGCACCTTCCCCGGGCACGGGCGGTGCCAAGCGGCCCCTAAGTTTAACCGAATGGAAGCTCCGGGGGAGGAGGGCGGGCGTGTGTCACAGTTAAGGCGAATTGGAGCACCTCTTCTGCCGGGCACAAGCGGAGCGCGAGGCTGTCAGTTATGAATGAATAAATGAATAAATAAATAAAGAATGCCACCTTTCATTTCACAGGGCACACCGGACGGCGTACCAGCAGGTAAAAGTCGGAGTAATTAAATAAATACAAAAAGAATGGTTGGGGAATAAAAAAATAATAAGTTTTAATAATAATTTGTTTTTTTTGTTATAACATGAATTTCACTCTCTCTCTCTCTCTCTCCCCCCGTATATATATATATATATATATATATATATATATATATATATATATATATATATATATATATATATATATATATATTTATATATTTATTATATATTTTTTTTAAGCATTTTTGAAGGTGCGCCGCTACTTCGCGGATTTTCAGTTTTCGCGGGTGGTCTCGGTCCCCATTAACCGCGATAACCGAGGGTTCACTGTACTCCATAAAATTTACAAAAAGCGAGGTGAAACACTCAACCAGGGCTGCTTTTTTGAACATTTCTCGAGGGCCATGGCGAGCCATTTCAAAAAAGCTGCACAACTAACGTATAAAATATTGATAAATTTGCTCGGCCTGATGTGTGTGTAAAGTTTCACGAGTTGTCGTTCATATTTAGAACCTCATAATCAGCTTTGTTTTATTGCCGAACAGTGCAATGCCACTCCCACAACTTTTCATGAAAAAGGACGAATTTCGTATTGTGACATCCTCATGGCCGAAACAGTCATCCGAGCATATATGAGGGCGACCTTGTTGAGTTGCACGGAGAAAAACATCCAAGAAAATAACTTGTATTAGCTTTTACCAGTTGGGGGCGCTACTACTACGATGAAAAATAAGTTGGTAGATGTCTTCAGGGCTGAAGTATCCTCAAATGTGTGCAACTTCGAGAAGATAGGATCATCTGAGTCATGTTGCTGGAGCTTTTGTTGCCACAGAGTACAATCGGACTTTTCAGCACCGTAATAGCCACGCCTTTTGCCAAAACGTCACAAAATTCGGCAGAGAGTAAGATCATTGTCTTGAGTCTTTTCTGACTAATTTTCAGTCGGATTCGTCGAAAGGGCACCGTGCAGTACGTGACAATTAAAATAAAAACAAATTTTTGATTCCACTTGGCGGCACTGTGTGTATAACAAAATAATAACATTAAGATGTCTTCAGGTCGGGACGTTTTATTTACAGGTGAAGGTTTGGATTTTTAGGAGCATGTGCAGGGGAGTTATTAAGCATTCATTTATTTGTATTAGGTTCATTTTGTCTTCTTATTATTGATATTTGACTGATTCATTAAAAGCAGACAATTATGTTTTAGGTTAATTTTTTACCTGACATGTTTCGGCGAGTCTTTCGCCTACTTCAGAGTGTCGCATGATGGTGTCTTGAGCTGATGTTCCATGAGGGTGTGACTTACCTGTCAAAAAAATGAAAAAAATCAGAGCAGTAAAAGAACAAGCACAACATGAACATTACAAATCAGCAATCACTGACCACTGCAAAAGGGAAAACCACATCATGGACCGGGAGAAGGGCAGGGTCATCCGCACAGAAGAGAACAAACAACAGCGCTGGATCAGAGAGGCCATTGAGATCTGCAAGCGAGGCATAAAAACCATGAACAGAGACAAGGGAGCCTTCATCCTCTCTACCACCTGGACCAGCATCTTGGCGGAGTGAACGGACAGCGGGGGGCGTGACTTGCCTTCATTCTTGTGACAGGTAAGTCACGCCCTCATGGAACATCAGCTGATAAAGGCGGGTCACAAGACACCATCATGTGACACTCTGAAGAAGGCGAAAGACTTTCGTATTGTGACATGCTCAAGGCCTAAACACTCATCCGAGCAAATATAAGGTAGATTTTGTTAACATGCCCGGAGAAAAACATCAACGAAAATAATTTATATTTGTTTTAACCAGTTGGTGGCGCTACCACTGCGATCAAAAATAAGTTGGCAGCCGTCTTCAGGGCCTGAATATCCTCAAATGTGAAAAATTTCGAGAAGATGGATCATCTGAATCATTTTGCAGGAACTTTTGTTGCCACGGAGAATAATCAGACTCTGCGGCACCGTAATAGCCACGCCCTTCGAAGGAAAGTCACAAAAATAGGGATAGAGTAAGATCAATGTCTTGAGTCTTTTCTAGCCAATTTTCAATCAGATTCGTTACAAGGGCACCGTGCAGTACGTCAAAATGTAAAAAATGATATTGATTGGCGCAAGGTGTATAACTGAATATAAACATATAGATGTCTTCAGGTACAGACTCTTTATGTACATGTGAAGTTTTGGATTTTTAGCAGCATGTGCAGGAGAGTTATTAAGCATTTTGTCCATTGCGGCGAAGGAAATCTTAAGTGAAAACTTTGATGCCCCGCCCCCGTCATATAGTATTTCGGAAACAAAAAATTTTAGCCCCAGTGTTTGTCCCAGGTCTTCAGATGCTACAGACAGAATTTTAAGGCAATCAGATGAAGCCTTTAGGATCAGGGTGCAAAAGAATGACCCCTGTAAACATGCAAAAAAGGGCAAAAGTCGGACTTTCAAAAATTCATAACTCACTTCCTGTTCATATTAGACGTTAAAATATCAAATTTTTCGCCATGCCCGATGAGACTGCCAGGTTTGGTGAGTTTTTGTGCATGTTTCGGGGGTCAAAAATGCGATCGAACAATCGGAAATATAATAATAATAATTTCTACAAAAACAATAGGGACTTCGCAGCGGTCGCTGCTCAGGCCCTAATAATAATAATAATATAATAATAAAAGTAATAATATTTTCTACAAAAACAATAGGGACCTCGCCGCGGTCGCTGCTCGGGCCCCAATAATAATTTCTACACAAAGTCCATTGTGGTGACCCGCCCCCTTTTAAGTAAATTCAAAATGGCCGACTTCCTGTAAAACCTAGCTCATTGCTCCAAGAGACTTTTTTGTAGGTCTTGGTCTTATACATACAGTGAACCCTCGCTACTTCGCGGTTCACCTTTCGCAGGTTCAGTGCTTCGCGGGTCTAAAAAATATTCGGGGGCATTGTAGTTTCGCCGAGCGGCACGACGGGGCGCTGGAGCGGTTAGACGGCCGGCGTGCGCCGAAGAAGAGCGTGGGCGAAGAGGAGAGTGGACGAAGAAGAGCACGTTCCCCCGGACACGATCGGTGGCGACGTTTCGCGCGGTTCGGACCGTACCAGAGCTCCGGCCAGCGTGCGTGGCAGTTAAGCCGTAGAGGAGCACCTTCCCCGGGCACGGGCGGTGCCAAGCGGCCCCTAAGTTTAACCGAATGGAAGCTCCGGAGGAGGAGGGCATGCTCGCGTCACAGTAAGCCGAAGAGGAGCACCTTCCCCGGGCACGGGCGGTTCCAAGCGGCCCCTAAGTTTAACCGAATGGAAGCTCCGGAGGAGGAGGGCATGCTCGCGTCACAGTAAGCCGAAGAGGAGCACCTTCCCCGGGCACGGGCGGTGCCAAGCGGCCCCTAAGTTTAACCGAATGGAAGCTCCGGGGGAGGAGGACGGGCGTGTGTCACAGTTAAGCCAAATTGGAGCACCTCTTCTGCCCGGGCACGAGCTGAGCGCGAGGCTGTCAGTTATGAATGAATAAATGAATAAATAAATAAAGAATGCCACCTTTCATTTCACAGGGCACACCGGACGGCGTACCAGCAGGTAAAAGTCGGAGTAATTAAATAAATACAAAAAGAATGGCTGGGGAATAAAAAAATAATACGTTTTAATAATAATTTGGTTTTTTTGTTATAACATGAATTTCACTCTCTCTCTCCCCGTATATATATATATATATATACGGGGAGAGATATATATATATATATTTATTATATATATTGTATATTTTTTTTAAGCATTTTTGAAGGTGCGCCGCTACTTCGCGGATTTTCAGTTTTCGCGGGTGGTCTCGGTCCCCATTAACCGCGATAACCGAGGGTTCACTGTACTCCATAAAATTTACAAAAAGCGAGGTGAAACACTCAACCAGAGCTGCTTTTTTTTAACATTTCTCGAGGGCCATGGCGAGCCATTTCAAAAAAGCTGCACAACTAACGTATAAAATATTGATAAATTTGCTCGGCCTGATGTGTGTGTAAAGTTTTACGAGTTGTCGTTCATATTTAGAACCTCATAATCAGCTTTGTTTTATTGCCGAACAGTGCAATGCCACTCCCACAACTTTTCACGAAAAATCACGAATTTCGTATTGTGACATCCTCATGGCCGAAACAGTCATCCGAGCATATATGAGGGCGACCTTGTTGAGTTGCACGGAGAAAAACATCCAAGAAAATAACTTGTATTAGCTTTTACCAGTTGGTGGCGCTACTACTACGATATAAAATAAGTTGGTAGATGTCTTCAGGGCTGAAGTATCCTCAAATGTGTACAACTTCGAGAAGATAGGATGATCTGAGTCATGTTGCCGGAGCTTTTGTTGCCACAGAGTACAATCGGACTTTTCAGCACCTTAATAGCCACGCCTTTTGCCAAAACGTCACAAAATTCGGCAGAGAGTAAGATCATTGTCTTGAGTCTTTTCTGACTAATTTTCAGTCGGATTCGTCAAAAGGGCACCGTGCAGTACGTGAAAATTAAAATAAAAACAAATTTTTGATTCCACTTGGCGGCACTGTGTGTATAACAAAATAATAACATTAAGATGTCTTCAGGTCGGGACGTTTTATTTACAGGTGAAGGTTTGGATTTTTAGGAGCATGTGCAGGGGAGTTATTAAGCATTCATTTATTTGTATTAGGTTCATTTTGTCTTCTTATTATTGATATTTGACTGATTCATTAAAAGCAGACAATTATGTTTTAGGTTAATTTTTTACCTGACATGTTTCGGCGAGTCTTTCGCCTTCTTCAGAGTGTCGCATGATGGTGTCTTGAGACCCGTCTTTATCAGCTGATGTTCCATGAGGGTGTGACTTACCTGTCAAAAAAATGAAAAATCAGAGCAGTAAAAGAACAAGCACAACATGAACATTACAAATCAGCAATCACTGACCACTGCAAAAGGGAAAACCACATCATGGACCGGGAGAAGGGCAGGGTCATCCGCACCGAAGAGAACAAACAACAGCGCTGGATCAGAGAGGCCATTGAGATCTGCAAGCGAGGCATAAAAACCATGAACAGAGACAAGGGAGCCTTCATCCTCTCTACCACCTGGAGCAGCATTTTGGCGGAGTGAACGGACAGCGGGGGGCGTGACTTGCCTTCATTCTTGTGACAGGTAAGTCACGCCCTCATGGAACATCAGCTGATAAAGACGGGCCACAAGACACCATCATGTGACACTCTGAAGAAGGCGAAAGACTTTCGTATTGTGACATCCTCAAGGCCTAAACACTCATCCGAGCAAATGTAAGGTAGATTTTGTTAACCTGCCCGGAGAAAAAAATCAACGAAAATGATTTGTATTTGTTTTAACCAGTTGGTGGCGCTACCACTGCGATCAAAAATAAGTTGGCAGCCGTCTTCAGGGCCTGAATATCCTCAAATGTGAAAAATTTCGAGAAGATGGATCATCTGAATCATTTTGCAGGAACTTTTGTTGCCACGGAGAATAATCAGACTCTGCGGCACCGTAATAGCCACGCCCTTCGAAGGAAAGTCACAAAAATAGGGATAGAGTAAGATCAATGTCTTGAGTCTTTTCTAGCCAATTTTCAATCAGATTCGTTAAAAGGGCACCGTGCAGTACGTCAAAATGTAAAAAATGATATTGATTGGCGCAAGGTGTATAACTGAATATAAACATATAGATGTCTTCAGGTACAGACTCTTTATGTACATGTGAAGTTTTGGATTTTTAGCAGCATGTGCAGGAGAGTTATTAAGCATTTTGTCCATTGCGGCGAAGGAAATCTTAAGTGAAAACTTTGATGCCCCGCCCCCGTCATATAGTATTTCGGAAACAAAAAATTTTAGCCCCAGTGTTTGTGCCAGGTCTTCAGATGCTACAGACAGAATTTTAAGGCAATCAGATGAAGCCTTTAGGATCAGGGTGCAAAAGAATGACCCCTGTAAACATGCAAAAAAGGGCAAAAGTCGGACTTTCAAAAATTCATAACTCACTTCCTGTTCATATTAGACGTTAAAATATCAAATTTTTCGCCATGCCCGATGAGACTGCCAAGTTTGGTGAGTTTTTGTGCATGTTTCAGGGGTCAAAAATGCGATCGAACAATCGGAAAAATAATAATAATAATAATTTCAACAAAAACAATAGGGACTTCGCAGCGGTCGCTGCTCAGGCCCTAATAATAATAATAATAAAAATAATAAAAGTAATAATATTTTCTACAAAAACAATAGGGACCTCGCCGCGGTCGCTGCTCGGGCCCCAATAATAATTTCTACACAAAGTCCATTGTGGTGACCCGCCCCCTTTTAAGTAAATTCAAAATGGCCGACTTCCTGTAAAACCTAGCTCATTGCTCCAAGAGACTTTTTTGTAGGTCTTGGTCTTATACATACAGTGAACCCTCGCTACTTCGCGGTTCACCTTTCGCGGGTTCAGTGCTTCGCGGGTCTAAAAAATATTCGGGCGCATTGTAGTTTCGCCGAGCGGCACGACGGGGCGCTGGAGCGGTTAGACGGCCGGCGTGCGCCGAAGAAGAGCGTGGGCGAAGAGGAGAGTGGACGAAGAAGAGCACGTTCCCCCGGACACGATCGGTGGCGACGTTTCGCGCGGTTCGGACCGTACCAGAGCTCCGGCCAGCGTGCGTGGCAGTTAAGCCGTAGAGGAGCACCTTCCCCGGGCACGGGCAGTGCCAAGCGGCCCCTAAGTTTAACCGAATGGAAGCTCCGGAGGAGGAGGGCATGCTCGCGTCACAGTAAGCCGAAGAGGAGCACCTTCCCCGGGCACGGGCGGTTCCAAGCGGCCCCTAAGTTTAACCGAATGGAAGCTCCGGAGGAGGAGGGCATGCTCGCGTCACAGTAAGCCGAAGAGGAGCACCTTCCCCGGGCACGGGCGGTGCCAAGCGGCCCCTAAGTTTAACCGAATGGAAGCTCCGGGGGAGGAGGACGGGCGTGTGTCACAGTTAAGCCAAATTGGAGCACCTCTTCTGCCCGGGCACGAGCGGAGCGCGAGGCTGTCAGTTATGAATGTATAAATGAATAAATAAATAAAGAATGCCACCTTTCATTTCACAGGGCACACCGGACGGCGTACCAGCAGGTAAAAGTCGGAGTAATTAAATAAATACAAAAAGAATGGCTGGGGAATAAAAAAATAATACGTTTTAATAATAATTTGTTTTTTTTGTTATAACATGAATTTCACTCTCTCTCTCCCCGTATATATATATATATATATATATATATATATATATATATATATTATATATTTATTATATATATTGTATATTTTTTTTAAGCATTTTTGAAGGTGCGCCGCTACTTCGCGGATTTTCAGTTTTCGCGGGTGGTCTCGGTCCCCATTAACCGCGATAACCGAGGGTTCACTGTACTCCATAAAATTTACAAAAAGCGAGGTGAAACACTCAACCAGAGCTGCTTTTTTTTAACATTTCTCGAGGGCCATGGCGAGCCATTTCAAAAAAGCTGCACAACTAACGTATAAAATATTGATAAATTTGCTCGGCCTGATGTGTGTGTAAAGTTTTACGAGTTGTCGTTCATATTTAGAACCTCATAATCAGCTTTGTTTTATTGCTGAACAGTGCAATGCCACTCCCACAACTTTTCACGAAAAATCACGAATTTCGTATTGTGACATCCTCATGGCCGAAACAGTCATCCGAGCATATATGAGGGCGACCTTGTTGAGTTGCACGGAGAAAAACATCCAAGAAAATAACTTGTATTAGCTTTTACCAGTTGGTGGCGCTACTACTACGATGTAAAATAAGTTGGTAGATGTCTTCAGGGCTGAAGTATCCTCAAATGTGTACAACTTCGAGAAGATAGGATCATCTGAGTCATGTTGCCGGAGCTTTTGTTGCCACAGAGTACAATCGGACTTTTCAGCACCTTAATAGCCACGCCTTTTGCCAAAACGTCACAAAATTCGGCAGAGAGTAAGATCATTGTCTTAAGTCTTTTCTGACTAATTTTCAGTCGGATTCGTCAAAAGGGCACCATGCAGTACGTGAAAATTAAAATAAAAACAAATTTTTGATTCCACTTGGCGGCACTGTGTGTATAACAAAATAATAACATTAAGATGTCTTCAGGTCGGGACGTTTTATTTACAGGTGAAGGTTTGGATTTTTAGGAGCATGTGCAGGGGAGTTATTAAGCATTCATTTATTTGTATTAGGTTCATTTTGTCTTCTTATTATTGATATTTGACTGATTCATTAAAAGCAGACAATTATGTTTTAGGTTAATTTTTTACCTGACATGTTTCGGCGAGTCTTTCGCCTTCTTCAGAGTGTCGCATGATGGTGTCTTGAGCTGATGTTCCATGAGGGTGTGACTTACCTGTCAAAAAAATGAAAAAATCAGAGCAGTAAAAGAACAAGCACAACATGAACATTACAAATCAGCAATCACTGACCACTGCAAAAGGGAAAACCACATCATGGACCGGGAGAAGGGCAGGGTCATCCGCACAGAAGAGAACAAACAACAGCGCTGGATCAGAGAGGCCATTGAGATCTGCAAGCGAGGCATAAAAACCATGAACAGAGACAAGGGAGCCTTCATCCTCTCGACCACCTGGACCAGCATCTTGGCGGAGTGAACGGACAGCGGGGGGCGTGACTTGCCTTCATTCTTGTGACAGGTAAGTCACGCCCTCATGGAACATCAGCTGATAAAGACGGGTCACAAGACACCATCATGTGACACTCTGAAGAAGGCGAAAGACTTTCGTATTGTGACATGCTCAAGGCCTAAACACTCATCCGAGCAAATATAAGGTAGATTTTGTTAACCTGCCCGGAGAAAAACATCAACGAAAATAATTTGTATTTGTTTTAACCAGTTGGTGGCGCTACCACTGCGATCAAAAATAAGTTGGCAGCCGTCTTCAGGGCCTGAATATCCTCAAATGTGAAAGATTTCCAGAAGATGGATCATCTGAATCATTTTGCAGGAACTTTTGTTGCCACGGAGAATAATCAGACTCTGCGGCAACGTAATAGCCACGCCCTTTGAAGGAAAGTCATAAAAATAGGGATAGAGTAAGATCAATGTCTTGAGTCTTTTCTAGCCAATTTTCAGTCGGATTCGTTAAAAGGGCACCGTGCAGTACGTCAAAATGTAAACATTTATATTGATTGGCGCAAGGTGTATAACTGAATATAAACATATAGATGTCTTCAGGTACCGACTCTTTATGTACATGTGAAGTTTTGGATTTTTAGCAGCACGGGCAGGAGAGTTATTAAGCATTTTGTCCATTGCGGCGAAGGAAATCTTAAGTGAAAACTTTGAAGCCCCGCCCCCGTCATATAGTATTTCGGAAACAAAAAATTTTAGCCCCAGTGTTTGTCCCAGGTCTTAAGATGCTCCAGACAGAACTTTAAGGCAATCAGATGAAGCCTTTAGGATCAGGGTGCAAAAGAATGACCCCTGTAAACATGCAAAAAAGGGCAAAAGTCGGACTTTCAAAAATTCATAACTCACTTCCTGTTCATATTAGACGTTAAAAAATATCAAATTTTTCGCCATGCCCGATGAGACTGCCAAGTTTGGTGAGTTTTTGTGCATGTTTCGGGGGTCAAAAATGCGATCGAACAATCGGAAAAATAATAATAATAATAATTTCTACAAAAACAATAGGGACTTCGCAGCGGTCGCTGCTCAGGCCCTAATAATAATAATAATAATAATAATAATAATAATAAAAGTAATAATATTTTCTACAAAAACAATAGGGACCTCGCCGCGGTCGCTGCTCGGGCCCCAATAATAATTTCTACACAAAGTCCATTGTGGAGACCCGCCCCCTTTTAAGTAAATTCAAAATGGCCGACTTCCTGTAAAACCTAGCTCATTGCTCCAAGAGACTTTTTTGTAGGTCTTGGTCTTATACATACAGTGAACCCTCGCTACTTCGAGGTTCACCTTTCGCGGGTTCAGTGCTTCGCGGGTCTAAAAAATATTCGGGGGCATTGTAGTTTCGCCGAGCGGCACGACGGGGCGCTGGAGCGGTTAGACGGCCGGCGTGCGCCGAAGAAGAGCGTGGGCGAAGAGGAGAGTGGACGAAGAAGAGCACGTTCCCCCGGACACGATCGGTGGCGACGTTTCGCGCGGTTCGGACCGTACCAGAGCTCCGGCCAGCGTGCGTGGCAGTTAAGCCGTAGAGGAGCACCTTCCCCGGGCACGGGCGGTGCCAAGCGGCCCCTAAGTTTAACCGAATGGAAGCTCCGGAGGAGGAGGGCATGCTCGCGTCACAGTAAGCCGAAGAGGAGCACCTTCCCCGGGCACGGGCGGTGCCAAGCGGCCCCTAAGTTTAACCGAATGGAAGCTCCGGGGGAGGAGGACGGGCGTGTGTCACAGTTAAGCCAAATTGGAGCACCTCTTCTGCCCGGGCACGAGCGGAGCGCGAGGCTGTCAGTTATGAATGAATAAATGAATAAATAAATAAAGAATGCCACCTTTCATTTCACAGGGCACACCGGACGGCGTACCAGCAGGTAAAAGTCGGAGTAATTAAATAAATACAAAAAGAATGGCTGGGGAATAAAAAAATAATACGTTTTAATAATAATTTGGTTTTTTTGTTATAACATGAATTTCACTCTCTCTCTCCCCGTATATATATATATATATATATATATATATATATATATATATATATATATATATATATATATATTTATTATATATATTGTATATTTTTTTTAAGCATTTTTGAAGGTGCGCCGCTACTTCGCGGATTTTCAGTTTTCGCGGGTGGTCTCGGTCCCCATTAACCGCGATAACCGAGGGTTCACTGTACTCCATAAAATTTACAAAAAGCGAGGTGAAACACTCAACCAGAGCTGCTTTTTTTTAACATTTCTCGAGGGCCATGGCGAGCCATTTCAAAAAAGCTGCACAACTAACGTATAAAATATTGATAAATTTGCTCGGCCTGATGTGTGTGTAAAGTTTTACGAGTTGTCGTTCATATTTAGAACCTCATAATCAGCTTTGTTTTATTGCCGAACAGTGCAATGCCACTCCCACAACTTTTCACGAAAAATCACGAATTTCGTATTGTGACATCCTCATGGCCGAAACAGTCATCCGAGCATATATGAGGGCGACCTTGTTGAGTTGCACGGAGAAAAACATCCAAGAAAATAACTTGTATTAGCTTTTACCAGTTGGTGGCGCTACTACTACGATATAAAATAAGTTGGTAGATGTCTTCAGGGCTGAAGTATCCTCAAATGTGTACAACTTCGAGAAGATAGGATGATCTGAGTCATGTTGCCGGAGCTTTTGTTGCCACAGAGTACAATCGGACTTTTCAGCACCTTAATAGCCACGCCTTTTGCCAAAACGTCACAAAATTCGGCAGAGAGTAAGATCATTGTCTTGAGTCTTTTCTGACTAATTTTCAGTCGGATTCGTCAAAAGGGCACCGTGCAGTACGTGAAAATTAAAATAAAAACAAATTTTTGATTCCACTTGGCGGCACTGTGTGTATAACAAAATAATAACATTAAGATGTCTTCAGGTCGGGACGTTTTATTTACAGGTGAAGGTTTGGATTTTTAGGAGCATGTGCAGGGGAGTTATTAAGCATTCATTTATTTGTATTAGGTTCATTTTGTCTTCTTATTATTGATATTTGACTGATTCATTAAAAGCAGACAATTATGTTTTAGGTTAATTTTTTACCTGACATGTTTCGGCGAGTCTTTCGCCTTCTTCAGAGTGTCGCATGATGGTGTCTTGAGACCCGTCTTTATCAGCTGATGTTCCATGAGGGTGTGACTTACCTGTCAAAAAAATGAAAAATCAGAGCAGTAAAAGAACAAGCACAACATGAACATTACAAATCAGCAATCACTGACCACTGCAAAAGGGAAAACCACATCATGGACCGGGAGAAGGGCAGGGTCATCCGCACCGAAGAGAACAAACAACAGCGCTGGATCAGAGAGGCCATTGAGATCTGCAAGCGAGGCATAAAAACCATGAACAGAGACAAGGGAGCCTTCATCCTCTCTACCACCTGGAGCAGCATTTTGGCGGAGTGAACGGACAGCGGGGGGCGTGACTTGCCTTCATTCTTGTGACAGGTAAGTCACGCCCTCATGGAACATCAGCTGATAAAGACGGGCCACAAGACACCATCATGTGACACTCTGAAGAAGGCGAAAGACTTTCGTATTGTGACATCCTCAAGGCCTAAACACTCATCCGAGCAAATGTAAGGTAGATTTTGTTAACCTGCCCGGAGAAAAAAATCAACGAAAATGATTTGTATTTGTTTTAACCAGTTGGTGGCGCTACCACTGCGATCAAAAATAAGTTGGCAGCCGTCTTCAGGGCCTGAATATCCTCAAATGTGAAAAATTTCGAGAAGATGAATCATCTGAATCATTTTGCAGGAACTTTTGTTGCCACGGAGAATAATCAGACTCTGCGGCACCGTAATAGCCACGCCCTTCGAAGGAAAGTCACAAAAATAGGGATAGAGTAAGATCAATGTCTTGAGTCTTTTCTAGCCAATTTTCAATCAGATTCGTTAAAAGGGCACCGTGCAGTACGTCAAAATGTAAAAAATGATATTGATTGGCGCAAGGTGTATAACTGAATATAAACATATAGATGTCTTCAGGTACAGACTCTTTATGTACATGTGAAGTTTTGGATTTTTAGCAGCATGTGCAGGAGAGTTATTAAGCATTTTGTCCATTGCGGCGAAGGAAATCTTAAGTGAAAACTTTGATGCCCCGCCCCCGTCATATAGTATTTCGGAAACAAAAAATTTTAGCCCCAGTGTTTGTCCCAGGTCTTAAGATGCTCCAGACAGAACTTTAAGGCAATCAGATGAAGCCTTTAGGATCAGGGTGCAAAAGAATGACCCCTGTAAACATGCAAAAAAGGGCAAAAGTCGGACTTTCAAAAATTCATAACTCACTTCCTGTTCATATTAGACGTTAAAATATCAAATTTTTCGCCATGCCCGATGAGACTGCCAAGTTTGGTGAGTTTTTGTGCATGTTTCAGGGGTCAAAAATGCGATCGAACAATCGGAAAAATAATAATAATAATAATTTCAACAAAAACAATAGGGACTTCGCAGCGGTCGCTGCTCAGGCCCTAATAATAATAATAATAATAATAATAAAAGTAATAATATTTTCTACAAAAACAATAGGGACCTCGCCGCGGTCGCTGCTCGGGCCCCAATAATAATTTCTACACAAAGTCCATTGTGGTGACCCGCCCCCTTTTAAGTAAATTCAAAATGGCCGACTTCCTGTAAAACCTAGCTCATTGCTCCAAGAGACTTTTTTGTAGGTCTTGGTCTTATACATACAGTGAACCCTCGCTACTTCGCGGTTCACCTTTCGCGGGTTCAGTGCTTCGCGGGTCTAAAAAATATTCGGGCGCATTGTAGTTTCGCCGAGCGGCACGACGGGGCGCTGGAGCGGTTAGACGGCCGGCGTGCGCCGAAGAAGAGCGTGGGCGAAGAGGAGAGTGGACGAAGAAGAGCACGTTCCCCCGGACACGATCGGTGGCGACGTTTCGCGCGGTTCGGACCGTACCAGAGCTCCGGCCAGCGTGCGTGGCAGTTAAGCCGTAGAGGAGCACCTTCCCCGGGCACGGGCAGTGCCAAGCGGCCCCTAAGTTTAACCGAATGGAAGCTCCGGAGGAGGAGGGCATGCTCGCGTCACAGTAAGCCGAAGAGGAGCACCTTCCCCGGGCACGGGCGGTTCCAAGCGGCCCCTAAGTTTAACCGAATGGAAGCTCCGGAGGAGGAGGGCATGCTCGCGTCACAGTAAGCCGAAGAGGAGCACCTTCCCCGGGCACGGGCGGTGCCAAGCGGCCCCTAAGTTTAACCGAATGGAAGCTCCGGGGGAGGAGGACGGGCGTGTGTCACAGTTAAGCCAAATTGGAGCACCTCTTCTGCCCGGGCACGAGCGGAGCGCGAGGCTGTCAGTTATGAATGTATAAATGAATAAATAAATAAAGAATGCCACCTTTCATTTCACAGGGCACACCGGACGGCGTACCAGCAGGTAAAAGTCGGAGTAATTAAATAAATACAAAAAGAATGGCTGGGGAATAAAAAAATAATACGTTTTAATAATAATTTGTTTTTTTTGTTATAACATGAATTTCACTCTCTCTCTCCCCGTATATATATATATATATATATATATATATATATATATATATATTTATATATTTATTATATATATTGTATATTTTTTTTAAGCATTTTTGAAGGTGCGCCGCTACTTCGCGGATTTTCAGTTTTCGCGGGTGGTCTCGGTCCCCATTAACCGCGATAACCGAGGGTTCACTGTACTCCATAAAATTTACAAAAAGCGAGGTGAAACACTCAACCAGAGCTGCTTTTTTTTAACATTTCTCGAGGGCCATGGCGAGCCATTTCAAAAAAGCTGCACAACTAACGTATAAAATATTGATAAATTTGCTCGGCCTGATGTGTGTGTAAAGTTTTACGAGTTGTCGTTCATATTTAGAACCTCATAATCAGCTTTGTTTTATTGCTGAACAGTGCAATGCCACTCCCACAACTTTTCACGAAAAATCACGAATTTCGTATTGTGACATCCTCATGGCCGAAACAGTCATCCGAGCATATATGAGGGCGACCTTGTTGAGTTGCACGGAGAAAAACATCCAAGAAAATAACTTGTATTAGCTTTTACCAGTTGGTGGCGCTACTACTACGATGTAAAATAAGTTGGTAGATGTCTTCAGGGCTGAAGTATCCTCAAATGTGTACAACTTCGAGAAGATAGGATCATCTGAGTCATGTTGCCGGAGCTTTTGTTGCCACAGAGTACAATCGGACTTTTCAGCACCTTAATAGCCACGCCTTTTGCCAAAACGTCACAAAATTCGGCAGAGAGTAAGATCATTGTCTTAAGTCTTTTCTGACTAATTTTCAGTCGGATTCGTCAAAAGGGCACCATGCAGTACGTGAAAATTAAAATAAAAACAAATTTTTGATTCCACTTGGCGGCACTGTGTGTATAACAAAATAATAACATTAAGATGTCTTCAGGTCGGGACGTTTTATTTACAGGTGAAGGTTTGGATTTTTAGGAGCATGTGCAGGGGAGTTATTAAGCATTCATTTATTTGTATTAGGTTCATTTTGTCTTCTTATTATTGATATTTGACTGATTCATTAAAAGCAGACAATTATGTTTTAGGTTAATTTTTTACCTGACATGTTTCGGCGAGTCTTTCGCCTTCTTCAGAGTGTCGCATGATGGTGTCTTGAGCTGATGTTCCATGAGGGTGTGACTTACCTGTCAAAAAAATGAAAAAATCAGAGCAGTAAAAGAACAAGCACAACATGAACATTACAAATCAGCAATCACTGACCACTGCAAAAGGGAAAACCACATCATGGACCGGGAGAAGGGCAGGGTCATCCGCACAGAAGAGAACAAACAACAGCGCTGGATCAGAGAGGCCATTGAGATCTGCAAGCGAGGCATAAAAACCATGAACAGAGACAAGGGAGCCTTCATCCTCTCTACCACCTGGACCAGCATCTTGGCGGAGTGAACGGACAGCGGGGGGCGTGACTTGCCTTCATTCTTGTGACAGGTAAGTCACGCCCTCATGGAACATCAGCTGATAAAGACGGGTCACAAGACACCATCATGTGACACTCTGAAGAAGGCGAAAGACTTTCGTATTGTGACATGCTCAAGGCCTAAACACTCATCCGAGCAAATATAAGGTAGATTTTGTTAACCTGCCCGGAGAAAAACATCAACGAAAATAATTTGTATTTGTTTTAACCAGTTGGTGGCGCTACCACTGCGATCAAAAATAAGTTGGCAGCCGTCTTCAGGGCCTGAATATCCTCAAATGTGAAAGATTTCCAGAAGATGGATCATCTGAATCATTTTGCAGGAACTTTTGTTGCCACGGAGAATAATCAGACTCTGCGGCACCGTAATAGCCACGCCCTTTGAAGGAAAGTCATAAAAATAGGGATAGAGTAAGATCAATGTCTTGAGTCTTTTCTAGCCAATTTTCAGTCGGATTCGTTAAAAGGGCACCGTGCAGTACGTCAAAATGTAAACATTTATATTGATTGGCGCAAGGTGTATAACTGAATATAAACATATAGATGTCTTCAGGTACCGACTCTTTATGTACATGTGAAGTTTTGGATTTTTAGCAGCACGGGCAGGAGAGTTATTAAGCATTTTGTCCATTGCGGCGAAGGAAATCTTAAGTGAAAACTTTGAAGCCCCGCCCCCGTCATATAGTATTTCGGAAACAAAAAATTTTAGCCCCAGTGTTTGTCCCAGGTCTTAAGATGCTCCAGACAGAACTTTAAGGCAATCAGATGAAGCCTTTAGGATCAGGGTGCAAAAGAATGACCCCTGTAAACATGCAAAAAAGGGCAAAAGTCGGACTTTCAAAAATTCATAACTCACTTCCTGTTCATATTAGACGTTAAAAAATATCAAATTTTTCGCCATGCCCGATGAGACTGCCAAGTTTGGTGAGTTTTTGTGCATGTTTCGGGGGTCAAAAATGCGATCGAACAATCGGAAAAATAATAATAATAATAATTTCTACAAAAACAATAGGGACTTCGCAGCGGTCGCTGCTCAGGCCCTAATAATAATAATAATAATAATAATAATAATAATAAAAGTAATAATATTTTCTACAAAAACAATAGGGACCTCGCCGCGGTCGCTGCTCGGGCCCCAATAATAATTTCTACACAAAGTCCATTGTGGAGACCCGCCCCCTTTTAAGTAAATTCAAAATGGCCGACTTCCTGTAAAACCTAGCTCATTGCTCCAAGAGACTTTTTTGTAGGTCTTGGTCTTATACATACAGTGAACCCTCGCTACTTCGAGGTTCACCTTTCGCGGGTTCAGTGCTTCGCGGGTCTAAAAAATATTCGGGGGCATTGTAGTTTCGCCGAGCGGCACGACGGGGCGCTGGAGCGGTTAGACGGCCGGCGTGCGCCGAAGAAGAGCGTGGGCGAAGAGGAGAGTGGACGAAGAAGAGCACGTTCCCCCGGACACGATCGGTGGCGACGTTTCGCGCGGTTCGGACCGTACCAGAGCTCCGGCCGGCGTGCGTGGCAGTTAAGCCGTAGAGGAGCACCTTCCCCGGGCACGGGCGGTTCCAAGCGGCCCCTGAGTTTAACCGAATGGAAGCTCCGGAGGAGGAGGGCATGCTCGCGTCACAGTAAGCCGAAGAGGAGCACCTTCCCCGGGCACGGGCGGTTCCAAGCGGCCCCTAAGTTTAACCGAATGGAAGCTCCGGAGGAGGAGGGCATGCTCGCGTCACAGTAAGCCGAAGAGGAGCACCTTCCCCGGGCACGGGCGGTGCCAAGCGGCCCCTAAGTTTAACCGAATGGAAGCTCCGGGGGAGGAGGGCGGGCGTGTGTCACAGTTAAGCCGAATTGGAGCACCTCTTCTGCCGGGCACAAGCGGAGCGCGAGGCTGTCAGTTATGAATGAATAAATGAATAAATAAATAAAGAATGCCACCTTTCATTTCACAGGGCACACCGGACGGCGTACCAGCAGGTAAAAGTCGGAGTAATTAAATAAATACAAAAAGAATGGTTGGGGAATAAAAAAATAATAAGTTTTAATAATAATTTGTTTTTTTGTTATAACATGAATTTCACTCTCTCTCTCTCTCTCTCCCCCCGTATATATATATATATATATATATATATATATATATATATATATATATATATATATATATATATATTTATATATTTATTATATATTTTTTTTAAGCATTTTTGAAGGTGCGCCGCTACTTCGCGGATTTTCAGTTTTCGCGGGTGGTCTCGGTCCCCATTAACCGCGATAACCGAGGGTTCACTGTACTCCATAAAATTTACAAAAAGCGAGGTGAAACACTCAACCAGGGCTGCTTTTTTGAACATTTCTCGAGGGCCATGGCGAGCCATTTCAAAAAAGCTGCACAACTAACGTATAAAATATTGATAAATTTGCTCGGCCTGATGTGTGTGTAAAGTTTCACGAGTTGTCGTTCATATTTAGAACCTCATAATCAGCTTTGTTTTATTGCCGAACAGTGCAATGCCACTCCCACAACTTTTCATGAAAAAGGACGAATTTCGTATTGTGACATCCTCATGGCCGAAACAGTCATCCGAGCATATATGAGGGCGACCTTGTTGAGTTGCACGGAGAAAAACATCCAAGAAAATAACTTGTATTAGCTTTTACCAGTTGGGGGCGCTACTACTACGATGAAAAATAAGTTGGTAGATGTCTTCAGGGCTGAAGTATCCTCAAATGTGTGCAACTTCGAGAAGATAGGATCATCTGAGTCATGTTGCTGGAGCTTTTGTTGCCACAGAGTACAATCGGACTTTTCAGCACCGTAATAGCCACGCCTTTTGCCAAAACGTCACAAAATTCGGCAGAGAGTAAGATCATTGTCTTGAGTCTTTTCTGACTAATTTTCAGTCGGATTCGTCGAAAGGGCACCGTGCAGTACGTGACAATTAAAATAAAAACAAATTTTTTATTCCACTTGGCGGCACTGTGTGTATAACAAAATAATAACATTAAGATGTCTTCAGGTCGGGACGTTTTATTTACAGGTGAAGGTTTGGATTTTTAGGAGCATGTGCAGGGGAGTTATTAAGCATTCATTTATTTGTATTAGGTTCATTTTGTCTTCTTATTATTGATATTTGACTGATTCATTAAAAGCAGACAATTATGTTTTAGGTTAATTTTTTACCTGACATGTTTCGGCGAGTCTTTCGCCTACTTCAGAGTGTCGCATGATGGTGTCTTGAGCTGATGTTCCATGAGGGTGTGACTTACCTGTCAAAAAAATGAAAAAAATCAGAGCAGTAAAAGAACAAGCACAACATGAACATTACAAATCAGCAATCACTGACCACTGCAAAAGGGAAAACCACATCATGGACCGGGAGAAGGGCAGGGTCATCCGCACAGAAGAGAACAAACAACAGCGCTGGATCAGAGAGGCCATTGAGATCTGCAAGCGAGGCATAAAAACCATGAACAGAGACAAGGGAGCCTTCATCCTCTCTACCACCTGGACCAGCATCTTGGCGGAGTGAACGGACAGCGGGGGGCGTGACTTGCCTTCATTCTTGTGACAGGTAAGTCACGCCCTCATGGAACATCAGCTGATAAAGGCGGGTCACAAGACACCATCATGTGACACTCTGAAGAAGGCGAAAGACTTTCGTATTGTGACATGCTCAAGGCCTAAACACTCATCCGAGCAAATATAAGGTAGATTTTGTTAACATGCCCGGAGAAAAACATCAACGAAAATAATTTATATTTGTTTTAACCAGTTGGTGGCGCTACCACTGCGATCAAAAATAAGTTGGCAGCCGTCTTCAGGGCCTGAATATCCTCAAATGTGAAAAATTTCGAGAAGATGGATCATCTGAATCATTTTGCAGGAACTTTTGTTGCCACGGAGAATAATCAGACTCTGCGGCACCGTAATAGCCACGCCCTTCGAAGGAAAGTCACAAAAATAGGGATAGAGTAAGATCAATGTCTTGAGTCTTTTCTAGCCAATTTTCAATCAGATTCGTTAAAAGGGCACCGTGCAGTACGTCAAAATGTAAAAAATGATATTGATTGGCGCAAGGTGTATAACTGAATATAAACATATAGATGTCTTCAGGTACAGACTCTTTATGTACATGTGAAGTTTTGGATTTTTAGCAGCATGTGCAGGAGAGTTATTAAGCATTTTGTCCATTGCGGCGAAGGAAATCTTAAGTGAAAACTTTGATGCCCCGCCCCCGTCATATAGTATTTCGGAAACAAAAAATTTTAGCCCCAGTGTTTGTCCCAGGTCTTCAGATGCTACAGACAGAATTTTAAGGCAATCAGATGAAGCCTTTAGGATCAGGGTGCAAAAGAATGACCCCTGTAAACATGCAAAAAAGGGCAAAAGTCGGACTTTCAAAAATTCAGAACTCACTTCCTGTTCATATTAGACGTTAAAATATCAAATTTTTCGCCATGCCCGATGAGACTGCCAGGTTTGGTGAGTTTTTGTGCATGTTTCGGGGGTCAAAAATGCGATCGAACAATCGGAAAAATAATAATAATAATTTCTACAAAAACAATAGGGACTTCGCAGCGGTCGCTGCTCAGGCCCTAATAATAATAATAATAATAATAATAAAAGTAATAATATTTTCTACAAAAACAATAGGGACCTCGCCGCGGTCGCTGCTCGGGCCCCAATAATAATTTCTACACAAAGTCCATTGTGGTGACCCGCCCCCTTTTAAGTAAATTCAAAATGGCCGACTTCCTGTAAAACCTAGCTCATTGCTCCAAGAGACTTTTTTGTAGGTCTTGGTCTTATACATACAGTGAACCCTCGCTACTTCGCGGTTCACCTTTCGCAGGTTCAGTGCTTCGCGGGTCTAAAAAATATTCGGGGGCATTGTAGTTTCGCCGAGCGGCACGACGGGGTGCTGGAGCGGTTAGACGGCCGGCGTGCGCCGAAGAAGAGCGTGGGCGAAGAGGAGAGTGGACGAAGAAGAGCACGTTCCCCCGGACACGATCGGTGGCGACGTTTCGCGCGGTTCGGACCGTACCAGAGCTCCGGCCAGCGTGCGTGGCAGTTAAGCCGTAGAGGAGCATCTTCCCCGGGCACGGGCGGTGCCAAGCGGCCCCTAAGTTTAACCGAATGGAAGCTCCGGAGGAGGAGGGCATGCTCGCGTCACAGTAAGCCGAAGAGGAGCACCTTCCCCGGGCACGGGCGGTTCCAAGCGGCCCCTAAGTTTAACCGAATGGAAGCTCCGGAGGAGGAGGGCATGCTCGCGTCACAGTAAGCCGAAGAGGAGCACCTTCCCCGGGCACGGGCGGTGCCAAGCGGCCCCTAAGTTTAACCGAATGGAAGCTCCGGGGGAGGAGGACGGGCGTGTGTCACAGTTAAGCCAAATTGGAGCACCTCTTCTGCCCGGGCACGAGCGGAGCGCGAGGCTGTCAGTTATGAATGAATAAATGAATAAATAAATAAAGAATGCCACCTTTCATTTCACAGGGCACACCGGACGGCGTACCAGCAGGTAAAAGTCGGAGTAATTAAATAAATACAAAAAGAATGGCTGGGGAATAAAAAAATAATACGTTTTAATAATAATTTGGTTTTTTTGTTATAACATGAATTTCACTCTCTCTCTCCCCGTATATATATATATATATATATATATATATATATATATATATATATATATATATATATATTTATTATATATATTGTATATTTTTTTTAAGCATTTTTGAAGGTGCGCCGCTACTTCGCGGATTTTCAGTTTTCGCGGGTGGTCTCGGTCCCCATTAACCGCGATAACCGAGGGTTCACTGTACTCCATAAAATTTACAAAAAGCGAGGTGAAACACTCAACCAGAGCTGCTTTTTTTTAACATTTCTCGAGGGCCATGGCGAGCCATTTCAAAAAAGCTGCACAACTAACGTATAAAATATTGATAAATTTGCTCGGCCTGATGTGTGTGTAAAGTTTTACGAGTTGTCGTTCATATTTAGAACCTCATAATCAGCTTTGTTTTATTGCCGAACAGTGCAATGCCACTCCCACAACTTTTCACGAAAAATCACGAATTTCGTATTGTGACATCCTCATGGCCGAAACAGTCATCCGAGCATATATGAGGGCGACCTTGTTGAGTTGCACGGAGAAAAACATCCAAGAAAATAACTTGTATTAGCTTTTACCAGTTGGTGGCGCTACTACTACGATGTAAAATAAGTTGGTAGATGTCTTCAGGGCTGAGGTATCCTCAAATGTGTACAACTTCGAGAAGATAGGATCATCTGAGTCATGTTGCCGGAGCTTTTGTTGCCACAGAGTACAATCGGACTTTTCAGCACCTTAATAGCCACGCCTTTTGCCAAAACGTCACAAAATTCGGCAGAGAGTAAGATCATTGTCTTGAGTCTTTTCTGACTAATTTTCAGTCGGATTTGTCAAAAGGGCACCGTGCAGTACGTGAAAATTAAAATAAAAACAAATTTTTGATTCCACTTGGCGGCACTGTGTGTATAACAAAATAATAACATTAAGATGTCTTCAGGTCGGGACGTTTTATTTACAGGTGAAGGTTTGGATTTTTAGGAGCATGTGCAGGGGAGTTATTAAGCATTCGTTTATTTGTATTAGGTTCATTTTGTCTTCTTATTATTGATATTTGACTGATTCATTAAAAGCAGACAATTATGTTTTAGGTAAATTTTTTACCTGACATGTTTCGGCGAGTCTTTCGCCTTCTTCAGAGTGTCGCATGATGGTGTCTTGAGACCCGTCTTTATCAGCTGATGTTCCATGAGGGTGTGACTTACCTGTCAAAAAAATGAAAAATCAGAGCAGTCAAAGAACAAGCACAACATGAACATTACAAATCAGCAATCACTGACCACTGCAAAAGGGAAAACCACATCATGGACCGGGAGAAGGGCAGGGTCATCCGCACCGAAGAGAACAAACAACAGCGCTGGATCAGAGAGGCCATTGAGATCTGCAAGCGAGGCATAAAAACCATGAACAGAGACAAGGGAGCCTTCATCCTCTCTACCACCTGGAGCAGCATTTTGGCGGAGTGAACGGACAGCGGGGGGCGTGACTTGCCTTCATTCTTGTGACAGGTAAGTCACGCCCTCATGGAACATCAGCTGATAAAGACGGGCCACAAGACACCATCATGCGACACTCTGAAGAAGGCGAAAGACTCGCCGAAACATGTCAGGTAAAAAATTTACCTAAAACATAATTGTCTGCTTTTAATGAATCAGTCAAATATCAATAATAAGAAGACAAAATGAACCTAATACAAATAAATGAATGCTTAATAACTCCCCTGCACATGCTCCTAAAAATCCAAACCTTCACCTGTAAATAAAATGTCCCGACCTGAAGACATCTTAATGTTATTATTTTGTTATACACACAGCGCCGCCAAGTGGAATCAAAAATTTGTTTTTATTTTAATTTTCACGTACTGCACGGTGCCCTTTTGACGAATCCGACTGAAAATTAGTCAGAAAAGACTCAAGACAATGATCTTACTCTCTGCCGAATTTGTGACGTTTTGGCAAAAGGCGTGGCTATTACGGTGCTGAAAAGTCCGATTGTACTTTGTGGCAACAAAAGCTCCGGCAACATGACTCAGATGATCCTATCTTCTCGAAGTTGTACACATTTGAGGATACTTCAGCCCTGAAGACATCTACCAACTTATTTTTCATCGTAGTAGTAGCGCCACCAACTGGTAAAAGCTAATACAAGTTATTTTCTTGGATGTTTTTCTCCGTGCAACTCAACAAGGTCGCCCTCATATATGCTCGGAGGACTGTTTCGGCCATGAGGATGTCACAATACGAAATTCATCCTTTTTCGTGAAAAGTTGTGGGAGTGGCATTGCACGGTTCGGCAATAAAACAACGCTGATTATGAGGTTCTAAATATGAACGACAACTCGTGAAACTTGACACACACATCAGGCAGAGCAAATTTATCAATATTTTATACGTTAGTTGTGCAGCTTTTTTGAAATGGCTCGCCATGGCCCTCGAGAAATGTTCAAAAAAGCAGCCCTGGTTGAGTGTTTCACCTCGCTTTTTGTAAATTTTATGGAGTACAGTGAACCCTCGGTTATCGCGGTTAATGGGGACCGAGACCACCCGCAAAAACTGAAAATCCGCGAAGTAGCGGCGCACCTTCAAAAATGCTTAAAAAAATATACAATA